>NC_087067.1:10603580-10725937 GCF_963678635.1 Symsagittifera roscoffensis
CTTTTGAGTGAAGCGGAGGCACGCAGAAAGGATAAACCTCAAGAGCTGGCGGCAAAGAAAATGCAAGCGGTAACAGAGGAAGCACGTGAACCGGAACCAGCAACTGCGGCCGATCATTTCAAGATCGATTATAGGGCAGCTGCGAGGGATGCTATAAATAGAGTACAGCAGGAACTAGTGACGAAAGAGATTGAACAAAAGGTGAAACTCGAGCTGGAGAATGAAAAATTACAGGAGCAACTGAACGCCTTCGAAGCAACGGAAGTTGAAGAGGCAAAAGCACCAAGCAGCTTGAGCATGAAACTTAATGTTATCTCTGGTCAGAGGTTCGGTATGGCACCGCAAGGAAGTAAAATACAGTCGATAATCTCGGTGGCAGGGCATCAGGTAATCAGAAATCTGAGTGAACCGTCTGAGTTCACTTTGATGCATTTGGACACATATGCAGACTATCTGAGGCAGATGGAGCCACGCACCGAGTCGAGGGCTGTGAGGGCACTACTAACGACGGGTGGCCCTCGCATGAAGAAACTTCATGGACGCTACCTAGAAGTCTATGGGCCGTATCAAGTGATGCTGAACGTGGATGGGATCAGTATCTACACCAGGACTTATGTAACAACAGATGATGACCAAATAGGGCAGATCTATTTGGGAGAAGAGGAACTCAAGGTCCGCAAGATAGGCCATGACGCCATGATGGAACAAGACGCAGTACACATTGGATATGAAGCAGATGTGTGCACATCTGCTCGACACCAACGGAACAAAAATTGGAGTCACAGGGCTTCTGGACACAGGAGCGGTAGTGAGTGTGATGCCGATAAAAACTTGGGAAAGAATGGGCTTCACGCGGGAAGATCTAATTCCAACGAATCTCCGACTGGCCGCAGCCAATCGAGGAGCTATCTACGTAGCCGGAAGAACACCAATAACGGTCCTCCACATGGGAGGACGGGATCTTTGGATGAGCTTCCTGGTGGTAGAGAATCTAGACGATGCCGACCAATTCATCTTGGGCAGAGATTTTGTCAGGAATTTTGACGTGATGATTGACTTGAACAACGGTCTAATACGGATTAGAAACCCGGACCGAAAGTATGTTAAGAGACCAATTAATAGGATAATAACAGACGAAAATAAGGTACCAGTTTTTTTGGATAGAAAAGTAAAATTAAAACCAGGACAAGCTGTAGTAGCAACTTTTAGAATGAGAAATTTAAATTCGTTAAGTGATAGTAAACAGGTTTGCTTAGTACCGAATCCAAATAGTCAGAGTTCGGTGATTTTAGGCCGGAGCTTCTCGGTAATGCGAAACGGACTGTGTGTCAGTGTGTTGTTGAACACACTGGACACCACGGTTTCAATCCAGCGTGGAAAGAAGCTTGGCTACGCTTTGCCGATGAGGACCGACTATGAGGATACAGAAAACTTGAAGAAATATAGTGTGAAAGACTGTCCTTATCATGCAAATAAAGATAAAATTTTAAAGAGAATTAATGAATTAAAATCTATTCATAAATTGTTTTCAATGAAATCCGAACCGGACGACGGCTTATCAAGCTGCTCGAATTTTCCGGAACGCCCCTCGTCATATGAACTAGATTCTGACAAACCGGTTTTGCCAGAAATAGAACATTTAAAAGGGAAAATAGGTGAGGGAGATTTTGAAAAATTGCGGGACGTTTTATATCGGAACGCAGATGTCTTTTCGAAACATAAAGCAGACATCGGTTGCTGTAACTTCGTAGAACACGAAATTGAGCTGGAAGTAGGTGCCGTTCCGCACAGAGAGGGCGCGAGACGAATGACGCCACACAAATCGGAAGCGTGCCGAGCGGAAATAGAATTGTTGCTTGAATACGACATGATAGAACCCTCGAAATTGCCATGGGCTTGCGGGGTAGTAATGGCGAAAAAGAAAGGGGGGCAGCTTAGATTTTGTTGCGACTTTCGTTACTTGAACGCGGTAACAATAAAAGATGCGTACCCGATACCGCGAATAGACGAGAGCCTCTCTAAGCTTGGTGATGCAAAGTTCTTCACCACATTGGACTTGGGTTCTGCCTTCTGGCAGGTTCCTTTGCGGAAGAAGGATAGGGAAAAGACCGTTTTCGCGTGCGAATTGGGGTTGTACCAGTGGAAGAGGAAGCCCTTCGGCTTGTGCAATGCAACAGCAACTTTTCAAAGGCTGATGGCTCAGGCTTTGACAGGAGTGACCAAAAAGTACGGGAATCTCTTGATGTGCTACGTGGATGACGTAGTCATAGCGACACCGACCCTGGAGGATCACATTGATCGGCTCGATGAGGTCTTCGGATGTATGAAAAGAGCAGGCTTGAAATGCAAACCATCGAAATGTGAAATCCTTAGGGATTCGATCAAGTACCTGGGGAGAATGGTGGACAGGCATGGTGTGAGGCCAGATTCGGAAGCAGTAGAAGCAGTGTTGACATGGAAAGCTCCAAGAACGGACACACAGCTCATGAGCTTCCTAGGGTTTGCCAATTACTACCGAGAATTCATAAAAGGATACGAGGACAAGGTGTACCCGATGCCGAAGCTGATGCGCAACAAAGGGAAAAAGTTCGAATGGAACGATGAGGCACAGGTTGCTTTCGAGAACATAAAGCGGGAACTGTGCGAAGCGCCAGTGCTGGGCATGCCTACAGAAAAGGGCATGTATGTTCTCGACACAGACGCATCGGTGGTGGCCATCTCAGGAATCTTGCATCAAGAGCAAGAATGGAACGGAAGAACAGTTCTCCGTCCCATTACATACGGCAGCAAGGTCTTGAGTGACACAGAGATGAAATATGGCGCACCAAAAGCAGAGATGTTTGCAGTAGTCACCTTTGTGGAAAAGTACCGTGCATACTTGGGGAGCGCTCCCTTCAAGTTACGCGTGGACAACAGAGCGTTATCCTGGTTGAAAACCTACTCGATGGATCAGAGTTATATTGGTAGATGGATAGTAAGATTGGATGGCTACCATATGATAATCGAACATAGGATGCGTGATAAACACCAGAATGCTGACAGCCTCAGCAAGAAAACTGAGTTCTATGAAAGATTGGAGCAGAAGCAGGCCAATCAGGCGGAAATAAAGGAGGGATTCTCGTTTCTGGACAAAGAAACTTATGAAGCGCTTCCCTTGACGAGATGGTTGGATAAGTCTGGACATCCAATTCCAGGGCACCCTGAGCTACCTGTAGAGAAAGCAGCCGAGACAAAGATCCTGTCCAAGGAGGACCCGGTCCCCTTGGATTTGTTGCTGCGCTCGAACCTGGTCCAGCAAGAACTCTCTCGCGTGAACATAAACAGCCTCTTGGATAAAACGGTGCAAGTCACACCACAAGTGATGCGGATGCTGGGTGGTTTGTTAGAAAGAGAAGTGACCAGAGATGACCCCGAGTGGACAGCAGCAGTGGCATCGCTAACAGTCAGTGAGAAGGTGAAGATCATGCCGTCCAGACGACAGCACGAAGAGAAAGAAAGGGATTGTAGGACAATAGTTCAGCAACTAGTATCCTCAATACCCCAAGAGATTTTAACAAGTACTTCTTACAGACAGAAAGAACAGGGGAGCAGCAAGCGAAAGAAAACCGTCACCTTTGTGGACCGGGATAAAGAGGGTGAAGTTGTAGAACAAAATCTGCTGCAAGACTATTTGTCCGGGGAGAAGGATGAGGAGAAAAACCAGCGATCACAAGATCAACACCCGGGACAAGTAAATTTGTCCGGGGAGTCTGAGATAGACGAGAAAATTCCTGAAGAGAAACAGGACCTAGAGAACAAGGTTTTGTCCGGGGAGTTCAGATGGATGCGAAGAAAGTACAGACATGATCTGGAGGAGAGCGCAGTCTCCAGCACAACCTCTTCGACGGATGATGATTCCCGAAACTCAGGAATGGATACCTATTCCGACAGGAATTCGACCTCGGGATCAGAATTGTCAGAACTAGCGATACACACGCTACTAGTGGAAACTCGGGCAAGGGACCTGGACAGAGAAGTGTACCAGGATCCTGACAGTGATCGCTACCTAATACCAAGCGAAAGAGTCTTTGACAACGCAGCGGATGACTTAGAAACGATAGCGGTATCGAAACGCTCGATAAGCCTGTTGCCGCAGAAAGAGGCAGTCAGGACTGATCTTCAACCGTTTCAGCAAGAAACACAACCGTCAGCGAAGATTTGGTGCGTTAAGATGGAAGAAGACACACATTAACCCAACGAGCTGAATAGCCAGATGGGGGTCATGAAGACGTACTTGAAGGCGAGATACAGACTCTCGGACCTTCTAAGGGCGCAGAGAAATGATCGCATGACAAGCAACCTAAAAAGGTGGATAGAAAACGGTGCACCTGACAAAGGTGACCTGGAAGAAGACAGCTATAGGATCCTGAGACAATACTTCATGCAGAAGGAGGGGAGATTATATCTGAACAAGGACGGGATCGTGGCTTGCAGGAGAAGAGAAGAAGACAAGGTCTTATACAAATATAACGCGATAGTGTTGCCGCAACTCTATCAGACAGAACTGTTATTCATGTCGCATGATCAGATGGGCCATCAGGGGATCGACAAAGTATATCAGAGGATCCTGAAGCGCTTTGAGAGGCCTGGGATGAAAAAAGCATGTGAGAAATGGGTAACAGCGTGCCTGTCATGCCAACAGGTCAAGGATCCAAGGAAATTACGATTTCCTTTACAATCGATTGAGTCGTCTGAATTCAACGAGGTGGTGCAGATAGATCACCAAAAGATATGCATGACAGACAGCGGTTATAACCAAGTCTTGGTCATGATAGATCACTTCACGAAGTATGCAGAGCCCGTGCCCTGCATAACAGCCTCGGCGGAAGAGACATGCGACCACCTGATCAATACGTGGATAGCAAGACATGGTTGTCCGATGACGTTTCAATCGGATAATGGAACAGCTTTCGTAGGAGAGCTTACGAAAGAGCTTCTGAGACGCTCACAGGTCGCTCAGGCTCACTCCACGACATACCACCCTCAAACGAATGGCCTAGTGGAAAGACAGAATAGGACGTTAGTGTCGATGCTGAGGGTATATTGTTCCAGGTACATGACCGATTGGGACAGATACCTTCCACAGGTGATGGGAGCTTATAATAGCACGCAACATTCCACCACTGGAGTCAGTCCACACATGATGCTGACGGGGCACGAGAAGTCTTTACCCTTGACATTCTTCTACCCAGAGTATGAGGGAAAGAAAACATCTCCACAGGTTTACGTAAGGGATGTGATCAGACGTCAACAGGAGTTGAACGATCTGTGCAGACGAAATACTCAGCAAGCACAGGCAAGGCAAAGGAAAAGACTCGACAAGAAAGCAGCTGGCGCAAAAGCTTACTCGGTGGGAGACTACGTATGGGTATTTCAGAACGTTATACCACCGAAAGGGACAAAGAAACTTCTAAAAAAATGGAGGGGACCCTTCATGATTACGGAGGTGCACCAGGAGGGACGCTTTTATAGACTGAGTACTGGCCGAGCCGCCCACTACGAGAACATCAAGGCACACAATCCCTCGACAGAAGACTGGTGTATACCTGCAGACATGGAAGAAGGGGATTATCTAATGATGGATCCTGCTTGTGAGGTCAATGAAAAGGGCACCAGGGAGAAGAACGATGGAAACGAAGTCGTAGAGGAAGGTACGGATACACCATTGGACCTGGATCCAAACGAACAGATCGAAGCGGACGATGAAACCTTACCCTACGCAGAGGAAGATTGGCAGGATCCCGAACAGACAGAGGTTCCCAAGAACTTGGAACCAGATCTTCCGTTCACGATGCAGACTCGTCAGAAGGACGGGACGAGACCAAGAAAGAAATACAATCCTTACGGTGACGACTTTGTAGTGGATAGGATAGATCTAAAGAAGATAGTGGAGGAAGTAGTGGGTTTAGAGGAAATAACTGTGTCACAAGACATTGACATAGTCGATGATCACGACGATGAGTGGGTTGACGACTGGTCGAAACCCGAGGTAGAATTCGACGATGAGCAACAGCAGTCATATGAACAAGACCTGACGAACCTGCGTGTCTTAGAGTGGCTGAACGAAATGACATCAGACCCTAAAGAGACCAGCGTTACGATTCAAGACGTAGATCGTGAAAGCGCGAAATACATTAAGACCGAACGAGATGATCCTTCCTGGGCTGCCCAGGAAGGACAACTTCTCATTCCAGCTTCTAACCTTGAATTGATATCCGGTATGCGATCGACGGGGACGCCGATGGATATTTTTGTCCGGGGAGTGGGGGTAGGACTTACCCACACTGAAAACCTGATAATAAAAAAATTGAGAATAGCAAGAGAAACAGGAGAGTTAGAAGCAGAAACAGGCGAAGAACCTAAGAAACCTGGCATAGGCAGGGTAGTTGAGTCATGTTTTAACTTACCAAATGAATATTCTAGTAACATAATACTAACAGACAGTGATTTCATACTCACAAACAGAACATGTGCGATAGCGATCACCGCAGACATGAGTTTTAGGACAGCGCTAGCGGCAGATTTTAAGAGGGAATACAAAAACGTGGAATTTCTTTGGAAGCAAAGACCAGGGATAGGGGGCGTAGCAGCCTTACCTCCGGCGGTGTCGCAGATACCGGGAAAGTACTTATGCTTCTTGGTAACGAGGGCGACAGAGAAGCAGCACGTAGACCCAGAAAACCTAGTCTTGTCTTTGACGAGGCTGAGGGACTTCCTTGTGGAAATGGACGTGAAGGAGCTCTCGCTTCCAGTGTACGATCCAAACAGAGGAAGACTGCATCCTCGGGAATTGTACGCGCTTGTACACGTGATATTCTCTGATACGAACATACAAGTATATCTACATAAGAAATATTACTTAAGTATAGGCTGAGTGATGTGCGAAAGAGTGTTAGGCCAAAGACTAAGTTGTATGTAATGTGTGATAGGTGTGTTATGTTATGTTATGTTATGTTATGTGTTAGGTTATTAAGATCATGGGTAAGTAGGGGTTAGTGACCATGAACAACTGAATGACGATCTTGGGAATAGATCCAAAGTTTGGACTGTCCAATCTTAGGTCGAATTCCAAAATTTTAGAAACCAATTGATTTTAATAAATTTTAGGATAAATATCTTTTTATCTGAACTGTTTTAAGCAAATTTTAACGATATATGTTAAGGTGAAACTGACAAGTGTGACATTCGTGACTCCTTTTCTAGATCCTGATTGATCATTTAAATTACTCACTTGAGTCAAAGAATCGAATCAAATCAAACTTGAAAAGAATAGAATGGACAACTTCAACCTGGATGAATTGATGGACCTGGCAGAAGCATATGTAGGACCGATGGTAGATGCGATCTATCGTCGGCTGATCGAACGAGACTTCGCTCTGGAGGACCCAGAGGTGGTCATGTTGCTGACCGCCCTGATCAACATCTTGGGGCACGACAACCGTGGGGACCGCCCCACGGAAGTCCTGTTGATGGCAGCATATGGAGAAAGAGGAGTACTAGACCGCCCAAACATGAGAGTGATGAGGTGGAGAAACGGGGCTCTCTCAGGGAGTGACTTGGCGAATGAGCCTGGATTGGGAAGTTCTAGGACTTACCAACCAGGTGAGATGCCAATGCCCTCTAAGCCTAAACCTGGGTTGACGAGAATGCATCAGGAGATGAACAGCGAGGCGACCTCGTCTGGTTCACCACTGAGAGCAGCTGTGCCACCAAAAAGGGCGAAAGTAACACAGAAGGTTCAGACGAACCAAACCATACAAGATCTGGACGAGATGAACGATCAGCTGAGAAGTACGAAGAAGGAGCTGGACGAGATGACCAGAAGCATGCTCCAGATGGAGGAAGATCGGGACATGTGGAGAAAGTTGTTTGAAGACTGCAACAAAAAGCAGGGTCAAGAGATCGAACGCTTAAGGCAGGAATACAAAGAGCGATCGGAGCAGGTGGCGTTGACAACGGCCGTGGAGAAAGTGATACCTGCAAGGGATATTCCTCGTGGGCAGTCCCCGATGGAGCTCTTGACACCTCGAGAAATGAGTCAAACAACGGAGACACGGCTTCCAGCAGAGGCAGAGACGAATCGAGTAACAATCCCGGATCCTAGTGACACCTTGGGTGATCCCGTCGTAGAGCAGACAGTGAGGAAGCTGATAGAGACAGCTGGACGACTGGTCGCTAACAAGAATGCGCCAGGTTCCGGGGTGACTGCACCCTATGGAACGATTGACGATACGGGCAGAGTACAACTCTCCCAGACCGTGATCAGACAAGGGATAAGTAATGTGACACCACTCATGGGGAGCTCGAGAATCCCAGAGAGGAAAGTACGAAAGATGCCAGCGAAGAAAGTGTCTCGTATAATAGACGTGCAGAAGAATAATCAATTGAAGTATAATTTCACGGGAGTTCCGGAGACAGATCCGAGGGCCTGCTTCAGTCGAGCTACCTGGAGCCCGGCTGTGAACCTGCAGCAACCACCACTCGGGACATCTCACCTGATATTGGGAGACAGTTTAGTCAGAGTGCTGTCGAATTTGAGGACCTCGTGGGTCACCACGGTGATGGCCTTCGGAGGCGCGACAATAGCCCAATTATATCGGATGGTGGAACTGATGAATCCAGGGAAGATTCCCAATGTGATGATCTTAGTTGGGACGAATGACATCTCCAGAGGATCAGACGAGCAGGAAGCACTGTGGGAGTCAATGATGGTGTGTTTGTTCACTACCCTCTGGCAGAAGTTCAGTTGCGCGTTACTGACCGTTTGCACTGTGCCAATGAATACGAGAAGCCTGACAGCATCAGGAAGGAGGCACAACGAGGGAGTCATGAGATGGAACAACATCTTGAGGAACCTAGCAAATCGAAATGCCGGAAGGATGATCCTCATGGACATTGAACATGAGTTGAGAGCCATGGATCAGGCCAGACTGACCAGGGATGGCATCCACTTCGACAGTATCGAAGGACAAGCTTGGTTGAATCGAGTCTTCCAAGAACGGTTGGAGGAGCTGGAAGCAGAACTCTTTGACACAGGAGTGCTGAAGGAAGGGGGAACGGTGAGTGATGCGGTAATTACCACCTTTGTGCCTCCTAGCCTGGAAACACGCCTGGATACGGTCCCAGCCGTCACGATTTACCGGCAACAAAGCTCCAGCGAACCAGGTCGAAGAACAGACGTGCAGGATTGGTTGGGAGAAGCACCGATGAGGAGAACAATTCATCCTAGGAGAAGGATAGGACCTGTCAACCAACCAATCGAAGAAGTAGCCGGCACATCTAGATCGGACACTAGATCGGAGACGACGAGTACCAGTCGAGAGGAAAGACCGAGCAGAGGCTCATTGTTGTGGTCGAGGTCCGTACCGTCTCCTTGGCATATATACAAAGACGAACTAATGAAGCTGGATCTCCAGAGAGTAAGCTTCATCGAAGATGCAAGGAGGATGTTGAATGGAGCGACGCTATCCGTCAGCAGATTGTACTCGATAACCGGCGTAGACTGGTTGATAGCCGCTAGCATAAATTTCAGCTCCACGACGGCCTTTAGATTTGCTGATTTAGAGGGACTGCCCTCTAACAACACGATGGGACCAGTGAATGCGAGACCGTTGCAAGATGTGAGATTGAATCATGATGAGGGGAATTGTGAAGAGAGACCAGGAAGATTCCTGACGGCGAGAGCACCGATTGGACAACACGTGAAGATATTCAAGCAGCTGACGACACCACCTGGTCATGTGAAGGAGAGAGTGTGCCCAAAACTAGTAAACCAAGATGGTGATGCCCAGAGATATGGCGGGTTGACAGCGATAAAGAAAGATGAGACCATCTTCGCCGCCTATGACAAAGCAGAGATGAGGAAGGCCAAAATCATGGTAGTAGCGAATTCAGAGTTCGTGTACACCTCCAAGTCTTTGTTTTGGCCGGACGTCATAATGTTGGCCGCGGTTGACCTAGACCTATTGCAATCAGTGTCTTTGGCTATAGGGGTACAAAGGCAGACAGAAATGAACCCAATTACGATTGTGTTTGCTGGCATCAATGACCATCTACACAGTAGAGGTTTTCTGAGCAGGCTCAGAGATCCTGCAACAGCAGAAAACGCAGTATGGCCAGCAATAAAAGACATCCTCGAGTCGATGGGTGAAGTGGTGGATGCGACGAAGGAGGGGTCTTTCAATAAAGTGGCGTTGAGAGTAGTATTCGCGTTGTCTCCGGGATATGCACATCTCCCGGATGGACTGAAGTTTGTGTATGCAATGGTAGCCTTACTTTCAGAAGGAAAATATGATGTGATCATATCGGCCCCGAATCGCATGATAGAATTGGAGAACCTGAGGCCACTTAAGGCTGAACTGCCTGCAGTATGGTCAGATATCTCAAACGCGATGAGAGGATTCAAGGACCACGCGCTACACATGTTAGTGTTGGACGAAGTGCTGGGGTTGGAACTGTCCAACTTCAGTCGGCAACTCAAACTGAAACCGGGAATAGACGACGACCATCGAGTGATCACGGCAATGTCCAACGACTTATGGTTCCGAGCAATGGAAGTGGCGAGTGAAGACACAAGAAGAAAAAATTCACTAGAGACGAGAGCTCATCTGGAGGCGATGGTTCTGAGAACCAAACCGGAAGCCAACCAGTGGCTACACCTGAATCCTAGAGTAGCGGCATTGGGTGCAGATGCTTGTCAGCAAGGCCCCGTAATGATCACGAAGATACATGCCTACTTGTTGAAGGAGGTGAACCTGGCGGAAAATGCCGGAGAAAAGACCGCTGAGTTTGTGAACAGAATGTGTCAGATTACTCTGGAAACCTTCTGGACTCAGAAAGTGAAGGGACAGGAGGGATTTGAGAGGACAGACAGCATGATAGAAGGGTTGGGAGCCGGATGGACCGCGTCCTTCTTGGCAAAAGTTTACCCGAAAGTCTCGCACAATTTGATAAAAGAATTCCTCCAAGCAGTAGTGAGAGTATCGATAGTGGAATTAATAGCCTTGTTGGTGACATTCGGAGCGGAGAGTTTCGTGAAAGGACCGGCGATACTGCTTACGGATGGAATACAGAACCTGCGACTAGATGGACTTCTGACATTGATCGCAATAACCCACGGAAACTTGGGAGGACTAATGAAACTGGCACGTTGTCCAGAGCAGATGAAAGAGAGAGTGAGGAACCTGGATATGAAGAAATCCACGGACTCGTGGAACAAAATAAGAGACCTGAGACACACTCTTATCCAATATCTCTTGCAGCAAAATCGCTTTGGAACCGGAGAAGACGAGACAATTGAAAGAGAGGAAGATGTTAGACGACATGTTGGAGGCATGCCGCTATTAACAGATTTGAGCTTAGCTATGAGAACCGATCCCTTGGCGCTGATCAGAGGAGTCACGGAGTTCGTGACAGTGATCTATGGACCAGCAGTCACGTTTGCGTTCCCTGACGTTAAAGTGGAAGCATATAGGAGGTCGGTGCTGCACCTGAACCTCATATCGGCAGTGGACGGTAGTACACTGAATTGGTGTGAGCAGAACACATTGCGGGAGCTCATGAGTGAAGATCTGTTGTTTGCGAAGATATCAGAGCCAGAAATGACGATCATCAATTTTGACGATCACTTCCGTGACCGCACGGGAGAAGTAGAAAGAGGACACATCGAGGTGTTTCCAAAGCTTTGGAATCTGAGACCCTATGACAAAACGAATGGTGAAATAACCAGAGTGCCTCGTCTCACTGCAGCATACCACAAGGTGAGAGAAGAAACGAAGGACTGGGGCGATTACAAGAGGCTACCGGAGGCAATCCCTGAATTCCCTATAATAAAAAGGATGTTGCTCGGAGCAGTCTCCGTGGTACAAACTCCTAGGTTGAGAGCATTCTAAACCAATGAAAGGAGAATAGGGAATTTCGTGGGAACGATGGATCCATACTTCGTAGGGAGAAATGCCGCCGTGTTACAGTACACACGATTTGCATACACGGATCAAGCGACGAGAAGGCGAATAAGCAACGCCGCTACTCCCAAGCCAGGAAGATTTGATGAGGAATGGAAACGACTAGGCTTAGCTCCGATGAGAATGAGAGGCAGGACAGAATTGCCTGAAGCCTCATTAATCCTGACCAGTGTGAAAAAGGAGATGAAAGTGGGAGGAATATTGCAGACGAGAAACTTCCTAGCACCCTTCGGCTGCGAAGAAATCAAAGTGGTCCATGGAGAAGAGGAAGATAAATCGGCCGGTACATTGCTCATACCGAGATTCCAGGAAGAAGCCGACAATGACGAACAAGGACCATCGAGCTCGAACAACGATAAGTCAGAAGGAGATGACGGACAGGGTGGAAGCCGTCAGACTGAAGAACCCATGCAACAAGATCAAGCTGGTGGGGAAGACGACAGGGCATCGACAGGAGGAACATCCAGCCTGGATTTCAATATCTTCAGTGATCTTGAGAATAATGCAGACACGTTGGAAACGACTGAGCCAGCGGATGAAGGCATCTCGACACTGGAACCTCCGTCAGCCTTTGAGGAAATGAAATGGAATTTGCCGGAGAGCAGCTCTCCTGGCAATTCAAGAAATAACGACCAGAGAATCCTCATGGAATCACCCCGGAGGAGAAGAATAGAGGCCTCAGCCAGAGTACCTTTCTTGGGAACGTTGCCCGAAGAGGAATGGGAAGTACATCACCGAGACCACGAGAGTAGGACGGGATGTAAGCTTGACAGAGTGGCGTTTATGGAAGAAGTCTGGACCGTGATTCAGAGCTATGGGACCCAGTCCATCCTCGAAACAGGTCTCAATCAACCCTTGATGAGAGAAGTACTTGACAAGCTTGATGAGTGTGAAGGGAGACTGAGTGAGTTATTGATCGACTCAGCCACTGATGAGAGTGAAGCGAATTCTCCCATCAAGATGACACCGCAGGACGATGAAGGAGAGGTGGTGTACCTGTCAAGAACTGGGCGAGAAAACGATTGATGCCATGGTTCAGAGCTAACATGACTGCATGGTTGTACGAGTATGCGAAAAAGCATATGTCGAAGCATGGCAGAGTGTACAGTGAATATCAGCTGGACATTGGGGCAGGAGCTTTCAAGCGAGCTTTCGTGACTCATCGGAATGCAGTGACCACCGCCGTGAAAAGAATTTCCAGGACGAGTGAGCGTGGTGGAAATGAGAAGGCAGAGATGCTGAAAGAAGATTTGGAGAGAAACGTGACGTTGTGTCTCCACAACAGTTTCTGCAGAAACAGAGAATCCAACGTGGATCCCCTACCTTGCTGTAAGCAGAGGGTAGAAGAGCAGAAGTGTTGGAGGACGGCTTCCAACAGCGTCAAGATAGCCAACGATGTGCTACAAGACACGGAAACCGAAAGTGCGGAGTCAGTATCACAGGAGGAAGAAATGGAACATTGATGAATGGTCGAGAAAACAAGAGGCAACAAGAAAAAAAATTAGAAGAATTTAGAAGTTTTAGAACTTCTAAACGACGAAAAAAGAAGAGAACAAAGGAGTGATGAAGAAAAGTTAAAACTCAGAATTGTTTTATATGTGTGAAAAACTCAAGTGAGAAACCAAGCAACCAAGTTGTAATTGAAAACTGAAACATTTAGTTGAGTTTTGAAATTGTTGCATTTGTAAATTTGCATTTTGATTTTAGCAGAAGTGGCTTTAGAGACACTCACTTATTATATATTTAGAAAGGCTTGAGGCAAGAGTATATTTAAATATTCCAGCCTGCATGATTGTTTTTAATCACTTAGGAAGACTGATCATTTTGTGGTGACGTGGAAGGCTTGAGTAATCTCTCGAAGAGGGAGATTGTTTCATTGTTCTTTCTAACCACAGAGTTTCTTAGTTTTAATATTCAGGACAAAAACAAGCAAGATTTCCGAAGGGAAGAAGCATAGTAGGATAATTTTAGCTTGTTGGTTGGCAGGACTGTCCTGCAAGCCAACACCTTTTAAATCTAAGAGAAAAAGTTTTCATCGGGACATTGACACTGGGAGTCAGAAAATATGTTTTATCTTAGGTTGTATCTTCAATGTGCAGATTATTGAGAGAATTTGAAGGCTATAATGATGTAGTATGATGCCATTTATATTCTGCAGTGAGTCGATGTGACGTGGATAAAAGTGATTTCGTGCATTTTGTAAATTCTGTTCGATGACACTGTGCCGATTTTATGAACATTGCGCGATTCAATGAGGACATTGACCGGACTGTCCGGGGAGTATGTGACATTCGACCAGAATGTGAAAAATGCAATCTCTGCAGAATTCGGAATTTTAGCAGTAAGCCTTCCGGATTGGTGGTTTTTAAGAACTAAGAGCGTTATTGGAACGTTTGGCCAGACGGTGAGGGCTGGAATATTCTAGTATTTTAAAATTTCAAAAATTCGAATGATGACGTCACATTTCTGAGAAATGCTGAAACGGCCATTTTAACAAAAAAACGAGAGAGAAAACACAACAACATTAGTTGCGCTGACGATAACAACGATAATCGTGATTGAAAAACGACAGCGAGTTACAGAGTAACAGAGAACACTCCGAGTTGCAACATGACGTCATAATTCGAATTTTTAAATTTTCAAAATACCAGAATACTCTAGCCCTCACCGTTTGGCCAATCGTTCTAATAACGCTCTTATTCCTTCAAAATCGCCAATTCGGAAGGTTCACTGCTAAAAATTCGAATATGCTGAATCTGCATTTTGATCAATTCTGGTCGAATGTCACAACTTCAGCAAGTTTTCTTTGAGATTGTTGCAGTTGAAGATGTTCACAAATGGAGACAGTCTATTAGCTAACCGGGCAGAACGGACCCAGAAGTTGTGATTAGACTTCGCTAGTCTAACACGTTGAATAAAAAGGGTAAAGCCTGTGGAATACCGCGTGGAAACATCTGCTACAAAGCAAATGGGTTTTTGCCATTCCATGTCGAAACGATCATTGAGAATGTTAACTGAACAGCATAACATCATGAAGCTCAAGATATAGAGAAACGGGCAAAAGTTTCTGAAGAGATAGTCGAGTAGCATAGTTTTCTTCTGTCGGTAAAATCCACCGGGAGACTTTTTTTGTAACACTTCTATTCGATTCAATCTGTTTTCGAAGCATACCAAACTTGCGAAGCATAAGAGAGAATAGGAACTACCATACCGCAGTATACATTCAGCTTCTTTTCAGTACTGGAGCAAAAGGGAAGGTTGCGTTTCAGAAGGAAGAAGCATTCGCCAGTCGCAGTGATACGTTTTCATGCCTGGTGAGGTTTTTGTCGACAACAACTCCAAGATCTTTTTCTACACAACTGGGTTCCACACCCCTTCGGCATAGACGTTAATGTTACGTAATGTCTGATCATTGGGTTCGTTGAGATTTCTCATGCCTTCATTTATGGCAACAGTTAATATCGTAATGATCATGCTGCTAATCTTCGTTATTCCATTGAGCTTTTTTGTCGTTATCTTCATTGATTTGCAGCTGCTCTTGACATAAAGAGTGTCGCTTGTTTCCTGCTGTGTCTTGCTCAAGAACGACACTTATTTTCCATCTTCTGTCTCTTGACTTCGAGATTGAGCTTCTTTTTGAATTCTCGTGTAGCTAAGTCTCGTGTAGCTAATTCTTGGCTCACATTGTTAATCACGACCGCAGCTGCCTTTTCGTGATTGTTGACCAGAGTCCGTTTCTTCTTTTTTCGGTGTTTCTTAAATATCGTTACTAGCTCATCTTTATGCGCCTCTTCTCTCTGCAGATCGATGTTGTCTCTCTGCCTGTTACGTGTGTTCTGTAGAGCTGTAAGAGCTAATATGTAATTTGGATGATTTCGATTCTTCAATGCTGCCCAAATTAGGGCCAGTCCATCCTGAAGTGACTTTCTTGTCTGCAGAAGAAAGATCTAGCCCCAATTTTACTTGAAAATCGCTGGAGAATTCGAACTCATTCATCTGGTCCAAACCATCTTCATTGACAGCATAGCCTAAGCTAGATGAGAAAATTTTCCAAGATAGATAAGATGATACTTGAACGCCAGATCTTTAACAAAGTCCGCATCGTAATATCAGTTGATTTGAAAATAAAGCTTATTTAAAGTCAGCTTTTTTTTCTGTTTCCTTGCCTTCATGCCTTTTCCAAGTGCCTGTTAGCGATATTTTATTTTGTTCCGACCAGTGAAATTTTTTTTTTCATTTTTTTTCTGTTTTCAACGAAAAAGTAAAGACCACAATTAATGATCGTCCAGGGTCGAGTGATATAGAGAGTTGCGAAAAGTTCGGACTGACAGAATTGAATGAAAATAACAATCTGCTAATTTGCAACAATTTTGCATGCAAATTGAATTTTTGGTTGAAATTGAGAAATACTCTGCCTGAAAAATTAGCTCTTGCTCTTTTCAGTTGTTTTGTCGTCCAAATTTTTTGCTTCTAATATTAATGCAAATTAAAGCCTTTAAATATACCTGGCGTTGAGAAAACCCGGTTTGAAATTTTTTATTTTTTTTTGTCTTTTTTTGAGTGAGTAAAGCGATCGAGGAACATTTATATATGAAAATTAGCATTTAAGGCTAAAAAAACTAAATTGTACGTAAGGAAAACTAGTTTTTGAAGCTTCATTTAGCTCTTCTCTTGCAAAAAAACTTTCGAAATTATTTAAAATAATAAGTGCAAAAATTTTATAAATTTTTTGGCTTTTATTATATCTATATCTATACTAACTTTAAATGCATGTTTAAGCTATATTTACCATGGTTAAGCGTCATAGCATATATTTGGATGTTTAAGCTCTATCGCATATTGCAATGATTAAGAATTTTTTTTCGTCTTTCCAGTTTAAATTCAGTAGTTGGTTACTGCAAGGGTACCCACAGGAGTTCAAGGTTGCAAATTGTACATCCGAATGCGACTGCTCAAATGCTCTTAGTTTCCGAGATGTGACGGTTTTTGTCTTTTTCTTAAATGTTCAAAGAACTAGGGTATAAAAATTTTCGTAAAATTTTAGTTCCCCATAATTATAATGAGGCTCTGTCAGGGAGGGCACTCTTAGAGGTAGCGAGCTTTTCCTCTAAATATGACTGCTTAAATTCTCGCAGTTTTCGAAATATGTCATTTTTAGTGATTTTTTTTTCAAAAAAAAATTCAGAAAATTAAAATTAAAAAGTTCCTAACCCTGTAGATGGGGGCTGTCTGAGTACTCTCAAGGGTTGCAAATCTTGTCCCCGAATATGACTGCTCAAATCTAAGTAGTTTTTCAGATATGACGTTTTTGTGATTTTTCAAAACTTTTCTAAGAACGCTGAAGTTTGTAGTTTCTTGAAATTTGACATTCAGAACCCTGTGGTTGGATACTGAGAGTACTCTCAAGGGATGCAAATCTTGCTCCTAAATATGACTGCTCAAATCTAAGTAGTTTTTCAGATATGACGTTTTTGTGATTTTTTCAAAACTTTTCTAAGAAAACTGAAGTTTTGCAGATCTTGCCTCCAAGTACGACTGCTCAAATGCTCTAAGTTTCTGAGATAAGACGTTTTTCTGTCCTTTTATAAATTTTCAAAGATATGGTTTTTCAGAATTTGAATTAAAAAAAACGTAAATAAAAAATTTTTAAAATTCGAATTTACCAGCCCTGTAATTGGGTGCTGTCAATTTCGAGGCACCGGGCTTCACGCTAGTTTTATTTAAAAAAACACATGTGTATTTTCACGTTAGTATGTGACGTTTTCCTTACGAAAATCTGTGCTTGTTAATTATTGTAATCCAAATTATTCATTTCAAATAGAAACTGAAGTTGAAACTCCAATGAATTTTTTTTCGTGATATTTTTACGCTTGCGATTAGCAAGCGTTATAAAATCGGAATATAGCTTTTCGGGTTAACAGCTTGTTTAACAGAATCACTTGGTTTATAATGAATTCAAAATTTCTAAGCATCTCTGGCACACTTAGTCTGAAGGTAACGAATACGCCGGGGACGGCAAAGGTCTTGGTTTGAATCTTACCTGGACTTGTTTTATTTTCAAACTGAAAAACGTCCTTTTCAAAAAATATTGTCGTCGTAATTTTGTCTGCTTATGTTTTGTCGGCTTAGTTGCCATTTTGTAGAATTGTTAATTTTTTTTACATTATATTGGTTTAAGCGTTCTGATTTACCTCTGCTGTTCAAACTGGAATATATTGTAATTTTACTAAACTTGAGTTCGTATGTTCTCTTTTTGTATTGCAAGCCAGCTTACAAGTGATGAGATGCTTTTCTAGCTGGCAATTTTTTTTGAGATTTCTTTCAGCTATTAGTCATGCCAGTTGACTATCGCAAGTGGGACCATATTGAGGTCTCCGATGATGAAGACGATACGCATCCCAACATTGATACACCCAGTTTATACAGATGGAGGCATCAAGCCCGCGTTGAAAGAATGGAGACAATGAAACAAAAAGAGGAAAACTTTCAATTTGAATGGAAAGAATGGGAATGTGACTATAGAAAGGCTGAAAGTGAGTTAATGGAAGCTAAGAACAGCAACCAGGATGATAAAGTTCAAAAGTTGGAGGCAAAAATCAATTCTTTGAAAGAGAAGAAACGTGAGCTCGACAAGAAGAAAGAAGAATTGGAAACTGAAAAGCGAAAGCAACCCTTAAATGTAGACACACTATCTACTCCAGGCTTCACATCATCTCGTGTCAACACAGCTTCGCTCGATCACGAAGACAGGACTAAGGAGATATCAGAAGATGAAAAAGCAAAACGCCAAATAGAGTTCAATAAAAAGTGGGGTAAAAAGATTAAAGAGTTTGGAATGATGAACAAGCCGACTGATAGTCAAGCTTTTTTGACAAAGAACCCCGATCTCGTATGCGAGGAAACGGCTAATTATTTAACTTTGTGGTGCATTGACTTAGCTGTAGAAGAGAAGTTTGCGCTAATGGAACAAGTTTCCAGTCAAGTTATTTCTATGCAATATATGCTAACATTGGGAAAAGAATTGAAACTGGACCCTAGAGCTGCAGTGAGACCATTTTATGACCGTTTGAACAAAGTGAACCAGGAGTACATGGACGTTTTCAATGATGAAGTGAGTGCATTCCGAACCAGAATCAGAAATCGGGCCAAAGAGAGAATCGAAGAAGCGATGAAAGAAGTAGAAGAGGAGGAAAGGCAGAAAAGACTTGGTTAGCATTTTTTTAAATTAGAATGAATAAAATGAAAAAAGTTCTCGGAAATGTAGTAGAATTTTTAATGTTGATCAAATTGGTTTTTTAAGGGCTGTAATATATACACCGCTTCACACGTTGACGTAGTTGAATTACCGTTTGTACTAGTTCTTTCGAGAGTGGTCGGAACAAAAGGACCCTCATTTACCGTCAATTTCTGCGCCGTCCGTTTAATTTGCGTGAGAATACGCGCGAAAATTTTATTTTTTAAATTCTTTTTGGAAAGGTTTGACCGAAAAAATGCGTCATTTTGGTGCGCGCTCACTCTGAAAATTTGGCGCTGAGTGACCTTGAGAAAAGTAGAAGTACCAAATAGGGATCCTATGGATGTAGAAGTACCAAATGGGGATCCTTTTTGGTAGTGTGGGGGTCAAAATTCCTGAGAGGGGGACTCTCTGCCCAACCTAGTTTTGCTAATGATTGACTCTTCTAGGGCCCGGAGGCTTAGACCCCGTTGAAGTGTACGAAGAATTGCCAGATGACCTCAAGAAGTGTTTTGACACGAAGGATATTCAGATGTTGAAAGACACTTTTGAAAAGTATGAACCAGCCGAGGCGCAAGTGTTGCTGAAAAAATGCATTGATAGCGGACTTTGGGTACCCGACAAGAATGCAGCGGCTTCTGAGGAAAAAGAGGACGAAGAAACTGCAGTTGAGGGTCAAGGAGACAATGAATACGCAACTGTTTCGAACGAAGAAAAGGCAGATTTGGCATAATTTTGATGATCTAATTTAAGCACAAAAAGAGAACGTGGAGGCACTGCACTGTTTACCAACTGAATGATACCCTAAATTGTATTTTGCTTGATATGTTGAGATTTTTTTTACCAGTAGTCAATTTTACGATAAATATGTCAAATATTATTGTTATGTCAGATTAATTTGATAAAGTTAAACAGCCTTTTTTTGGAAAAAAAATATAGCTCCCCTTAAAGCTGGAAATGTGAAGTTAAATGAAATGCGACTTTAAATGAATGTTTTTTTTTTTTCGATTTCAGAAGCATGGATGCAGACTACGAAAGTATTCTGCTTGTAAAAAACGAAGTTTTCGTTTATCAGATTCCACCTAGGACCAGTAACAGGAACTATCGAGCTGCAGATTGGAAGCTGGAGACCCCCCAATGGACGGGAAGAATGCGCCTCATATCCAAATCAGATAAACTCTTCCTCAAATTAGAAGACCGCGACTCTTCCGTCCTGTTTGCACAATGTCCAATAGAAGAGTATCCAGGGCCTGCAATTGAACCAGTGTCTGACTCGAGTCGTTATTTTGTGATCCGAGTTGTGAGTGACAAAGGCGACAAGGCTTTTATTGGAATTGGTTTTGCAGACCGAGGAGATTCTTTTGATCTTAATGTAACGCTACAAGATCACTTCAAGAAGTTAAAGGCACCAGATTTTGCACAATGTTCAGAAGCGGACTCTCATGCTCCGAAACTTGATCTTAGCTTGAAAGCGGGGGAGACAATTAAAATAAATATCGGAGGTAAAGGCGAGAGTAGTAGACCGAAAAGACCTCAAGGCAGTTCATTAGGAGGTGGAATTGGTCTTCTTCCGCCACCCCCGGGACCGAGTAGTAGAAATAGAGGCGGGACAACTCAGCCTCTGTCACCGCCACCGACTAGTGGTGTTGCTTCGACCGGAACTAGTCACAGCAATGTTGCTGCTTTTGGATCCCCGTCGACAGCGCCAACAACATCTGCAGCCAAAACTAACGACGATTGGTCAGATTTTTTGTAAGTTTTGGTACGAATTGTTTTGTTTTGTGTAACTGATGTACATGGCGGCGTTAAAGAAAAAATAATTAGAAGTGTCATTGAATAAAATAAACTTCATCAGATTGAGTTAACTTCACAAATGGTAAACTTTATCAGGTTAATAAATATTTATCTGATGAAATCATGAATTCCATCCCTATCAAAATGTTCGTGCATATTTCGTCGGTCGAGAATTATAAATTATTTCAGAGGTCAACCAGCTGCAAATCAAGGTCCTAAAGGTTCCCAGCCGCCTGCAAGTTCTGCCACGCCTTTCGAGGATCCACTGCTGCAATTTTAGCCAGCCACGAATGCTTGTCTCCGATTTGCACCAGATAACTTGATTGAAATTGGAATGTAACAATTGCTGTATAATTTCCTGTAGCCCCCTCTTCCCTTCCTTCCTCTGTATCTGGTCTGAAAATAGAACATTGTTGTAATTTTGCTAGCAATCAATTATTACTTAATCTGATTTGCAGATGTTCGATTTATTGTGTTAGAAGTAGTTTCTGAAAATACAAATATTTATAATTTGATTCGTATTCGCTTTCAAAGTCTTTGAATGTTATCTTATCAACTTTGTAGTCTAAAGCAAAAAATAGCACCAAATGCAGACCTTTTGAATGGCGAGGGTATCGAATTCCCGAGAGGGGAGTACGCGTTCCCTTAAATTCAATACTGGCCTTCTTTTGTTGTCGGTTTTGTAGACGCTAGTGTCAAGAAGACAAAAGGAATAACGAAATAAAAGATCTCTATAAATAAAATTTTCCAATAAAAAACAAGGGTAGCCATTTGCTGTGCAATTTCCACTGAATATCCTACGATAAAGTATATAAACTTAGAAGTGCTTAAGACGTGGGAGGTAGTTCCATTAGGTAACAATCTGCAAGATTGCGGACATAATAGCTAAAAATAGCTTGAAAATTTCTGTTCAGTTGAAGATGAAGTTCACCCTTTCCTTTGAGTAAGTTATTCTGATAAACGGAAAAATTTATTCTTTCTCGAAATAAAATATTTTTTTTTCGGACGCCGAATTACGAATTTTAACTCATATGTGGCCAAATAGAGTATTAGATTAAATGCATATTAATAATTTGATACTTTATTTGGTTCAATACGAGGTGAGGTACCTCAAATTGCGAAAAGCTCATTCACGCTATATTTTTTTTAGTTAACCAGCCTGAGTAGTCCTAACCCTGAGGTTAATTATTTTAGTTTAACTAAGCTAAGATATATTGCTTGAGTGATGTCCTCGGAACAAAAATGTTGTTTGTTAGTTATTTGTTGTTGTTTCAATAGTTTTCTTGAGTAAATATTGCCAAGTTTTCAATCAAAATTGGAATTTATTTTCGATTTACTTATTGCGATGTGAAATCAAATTATTTGCATCTTTTGATTGATTTTGCGTAGGGCTTCACCAGAATGTGTGAGACCATTAACCTCAAAGGATGGAAATCACGAGTTCTCGATTGCTGTTTTTTTTCTCGCAGTTTCAGTTATTGCTTCCGAAATGAATAAAGCGTCGGTTTGACCTCGTGGGTTCATGGTCGAAACGTCATGTTCTGAAAATCCAAAAAATGAAACGTTGGTTACACTAGTGATCAGATTAGTGTGCTATAGGAACCTTCTTTTTTCTCTAACCTAACTCGCAAATAAAAGTGTTCACTTATTTGGTTTGTAATTTCGACTTGTTTCGATGCTATGAAATTTCCAATGCTACAGGAAATTTCACTGTAGCATTGGAAATTGCATAGCATCTGTTCTATTCTTGCTTTTGTGGCTTGTGTTTGGTGCCTTTTAAGCGTCCGTGAGTGAGTGGTTAGTGTGTGAGACTCATAATCTCCAGGTTGCAGGGTCGAATCTCAGACCTAGCCGATTTTTTTTTTACTAATACGGGGCTTATTTCTATTTTTCTTTATTGTTCTCGTTAGTGTTTGCGAAGCGAAGTTTTGCTTCTGTGTTAAAACTTAGCGACCAAGGCGTTCAAAATTTGAAATCAGCAATTTCCATACTAAATGTTTTGTAGCTTGCTAATACTGTTTGTTATCCTCTGAAACGTAAAAATTTGCTATCGCTCAATTAATTTCCATTGCTGCCTCTGTTTATTATAAGAAAGAAAGGTTATCTTTCCTATTTCAAAGAATTTTCCGTATTTTTCATATTTTATTTAAAGATTGGTATTGAAATTGGCAACTGAAATGTCACCTCTTCACACAAAATTATTCCAATTAACTGTATGTTCAAAACTTTTTCAGTAAAAGGAAGAGTATAAATAACTGGATGATGATGAATATGAAACAAATTTCAGACAAAAATTGAATTAAGGCATTTTTCGATATGGGAGGGGATGGACGAAAGGCCTGATTGATGTCTAGCCGAAACACAATTTATAGTCAAAATTTGAAACAGGCAGGCATGATTAGACAGCATTTATAGACCAATAAAAGCGCCACGAAAAATGATTAGGCGTGATTAGACATCATTTATAGATCAATAAAAGCGTCACAGAAAAGTATGTATACATTAACAAAAACTACTAAGTTTAATCCGCTGGGGAGGTTGTCCCCGTCAAGAAAAGATATAGCAGTACTTGATAGTGAACATATATTCATTCAATCTAATAAACACAAAAAATATGATCAACAAATGTTCAATATTTCTCACATTCTTAAATTCTTCTTTTTTACACCAAAAAAGGTCACAGATTCCATGATGCTTTGCTACTGATATCATAGCATCCACTAACTGAAGTGAGTTACTGTATTTTAACTAAATGAATCACTCTTTTGAAAAAGTGGTATCGTGATCGAAACACCGTGGTGTCATTTTGCCTTGTTTTTTCTTTTAAAGAATCTTAAGTGTTTTTTAATGATTTGTTCAAGCTTTATCATTTTCAGAATTCAACTTCGCAAGTGCACAAAAAGGCCATTTTTAGCACGTTCTTTAAACTACATTCGCCTGCGGCATTAAAATTTTTAAAAAATGGTGTTTTGGGAGACTTCATAAAATCAATATGGTCTGCCTAAAAAAATGCTCGCGTTATTTTCAGGTCAATACAAATTTGGCACTCAAGATTCAGTTCAAATTGAATTGAAGACAACCAATTCGATTAAACACTGATTGAATGAGCGAAGACTTGAATGTTCCGACTGCCCTTTAACGTCTGTGAAATTTGTAAATTGATGAAAGTGTTTGATTTGTAAATTGATGATTTTTTTCAGTGTTTTTTTTGAAAAATCTTTCCAACACGCTATATAAAGTTCAAAGTGATGTAATTTGCGTTAAAATAATTTGAAATGATTTCTGAGTAGAAATAAATCATCGCTTAAGCCTCGATGTACCGCAAATTATTCAAACCACCATAAATTTAGGAAAAATGATTGCAGGTAAAATATCCTTTTAAGTTGAATTTAGGACACCAATACCTTACAGATGGCATAAAAATTTAGTTCAAAAATGGATATCAAATATGTGAAAACTAAAAAGCAAATCATTCGCAAATATTCGGTCGCTCTCTTGATGTATAAATGTACCCAAATTATGTCCTTTGTCACTTTGAGGGTTTTCGTTTTTTTTTTTGTTTTTTTCTTGCTCCTGATTCTGGTGTCATATAAATGACCTAAAGAAAGTTTCATTTGGTATTCCAACCCTTAAGTGAAGGAAATTTGGATTCAGGTGTTTTCCAGTCAAATGTCTTTTATCAAAAAGAAATATTGAACAGGTTCGTTTTATGAAGAAGGATCAGTTGTGGTGCTGTGATTGAAACTGCAATAAAGCAATTAAAATAAAAGTACATTAAAGAATTTGAGAAAATTCAGCTTCTGAACAACTGGCTTCTCATAGTTATCACTTTTTTGCATCGACCAATTTTGTATTCACATGTGCGGCGAATTTCTGGACAGGAATTTTTGTATTCGGTTTTGACTTAGTTTCCACGCAATGCAAATCAGAACTAAAGAAAAGTACGCGATCGAATGTTCTAGCCGCTATTGAGGCACCATCGTAAATTACGACAGCGCTTCTCGGCGTCGAGAAAAGCCGGTCTGAATGTTCAAGTTTTCAAGCTCATGGCGCCAAATATTTTCAAATATTGTGTTTTTTTTTCAGCTGTTATCGAGAAACTGAAATTTGATTTTTTTGTCAATCGTGATTAGCCAGCATTGTAAGGTTGGAACTTAGGGCTTTATTTACATATTCTCAGGAAAAAATTTTACACAAACTCTGAATCATTTGATAACTTTTAATTTATTTTACGTAAAATAAAATGAAGTTTACGTACCCATTGGACGTAGAGGGATTTCCAAGCTGATGACAACAATTGCTTTCAGGAACAGGTGTTTGTCGGCCAAACTTTAATTTTCAGTGTACCGTGTTTCTGCTTATTTACCAGCTTAGTTTACTTCTATTGTTCGCTTGTTTTCTGCAGACTTAATTAACGGATCACCTAAGATAAAGGCTTTTCCTTTTTAAAAATAAAACTACAGGCATTTATACTTTAATTAAAACTGATTTCACTGTGGTCTGGTTTTGGCAAGTAATTTAATTCTAAGTTTTGGCAATTTTTTTAATGTATGGAATTCGGGTTCTATTTTATGTGAAACTGAAAATTTTCGACTTTGGACTTTCGTTTCGACTTAGGTCCCGGAGAAAGTTCGGATTCTTTTTGGCATTTTGAAAGCACTTTGTGAAGACATTTATGGCGCAGATAATTTTTTCGAGGATTTTTTGACCTCATTCTCAATGTTTATATCATAGTCATTCATTGTTCTATCGATAGTGGTGCAAACTCAGCTTAGCTTCTTTGTGGTATTTTACAATAGATGGCAGATTCAAATGATAGCAAAATATGCGTAAAATTTGAATTTTTGCACAACGTTTCATCTGGCAGATTGCGGTGTTTACAAAAAATGTTTTAGTGATGCTAGATATTTAATACATGCATTAGTCTTATGCATTAGCCAATGATATCTTGAAAAGAAATCTGATTATCCCTCATTACTTCACATATGATTTCTAAAGTTTGAATGATTTTTTAAACTGCAGCTTTTTACACAATAAGCGTGGTTCCATGCGATTAGTTTTTTTGTAGCCTATTTGCAAAGTTTAATTGTTACTTTTAAAGTTTTTGGTTCAATTTTTTAAGTTTACATTGTTTGTCAAACTAGGATTTTCCCACAAACAAGCCAAACGCAGTGTTAAGAGGTCAGGTCATACATATTGATGCATAGTTTTTTGCAAAGTTCAATATTTGATTACACTGCAATAATCCTGTTTGAGGTATCTTTTCAGGTGCAAATACCCTTCAACAAAGCTTCTATTTGCCATTTTCAGTCATGTTTGCGAAATGCAACTTCGCTTCTGCGTGAAAATCTTTTTGCGTGGAAAACTTTTTTATCTTCATCCTACAACTTGAGGTTTTTTCTGCTCTTTAAAATAATCGTTTATTTTACAGGCAATTGTTGGCTTCTTCTACTTTATGTGGTCTTCATTTTCATAAAAAATTAACATGCAGGTTTTAAAAATTTTTTAAAATTTTAGGTTTCAGGAAACTTTAGATATATATGTGATTTTTCGACTATTCAAAAGAAATTGTAAAATTTTATCTCTCTGCGGGGCTGTTGGTTTCCATCTCGGTGACAAATGATTTGATGGCCTTGAAATCAGTCGATCAAATTGTAGTTGGAAACGAACAGTCGGAAGGCGTTGGAGCTCGGGTTCGAAGGACGATCGGAAGTTACTCGTTGAGACGCTTGGATCCCTTCCTCTTTTTGGATGAGTTCAAAGGCGAGTGGCCCAATGGGTTTCCAGACCATCCTCACAGGGGATTCGAAACTGTTTCTTACCTTCTGAAAGGTAAGAGCGATGAAGCGGTTAATTACAGCAGTCGCCCATTGCAGAATGAAAGTTTTCGTGGATAACAACTGTTTGGTTCATTTAAACGAGTTTCATGTGCTACAACATTACATGACCAGTTGAATGAATGAATATTCTGGGTAGTTATATAAATAGGCTTACAATTCATTTCAAGTGGTTGTCGCCTTGTGGATAAACAACACAAATGCAAGGAAGTAATAGTAATGTCCACGCTGGAGATGACAGGAATTATTGGTTCGAGCCCGGCCAGGACCTGTTCTTTTTGCAAGCTTTTTGAATATTTTTGATCAGAAATTTCATGTTCGGGTTATAGTATCTGATTCGTTTTTGTCGGATTAGTTGCCTTATATTAGAGTTTGAAAAATATTCAAATTAGTTTAACTTTGGTGAACACTCGGAAATATTTGCATCGGAAGCGACGCGAAGTTCGGCTTCGGCTGCGGAAGTTTTGATTTTGAGCTCCTTTATGGAAAAGAAGTAGTTCATGTATCAGTGGCATATCATTGTAATCCAGAGTAGATTCAGTTTATTCCGGCCGCGGTTTTAAAACAAACTTCAGATCATGTGTTTTTTGTTTCACGTGGTCAGATGTCTGCACCTGAAATGGTGCAGAAGTTAAGTGACATATCATCGGTTGATATTAACTAGCGATCGATAGACAAATTTGTTAGTAAGCTCAATTATGTTAGATTTTGCTAAGCGTTCTACTGTTTAGGAGCGTTTCAACACGAAGACTTCACAGGAGCGGCTGGTTTGTTAGAAGCCGGAGACGTCCAGTGGATGACTGCGGGTAGAGGTATCGTGCACTCGGAGATACCGGGCAAAAATGCTGGGCCTGTTTGGGGACTACAGCTCTGGGTCAATTTGAAAGCGAAAGATAAAATGGTGGAACCCAGGTGCGCCTTGAATCTCCTTTTAAAACAACATCAGAAAGTTAATTGAGTCGAGTGAAGACTTTGAGACGTTTTCGTCTGAAGTAATTTTATTTTAGAACGTTTTATTGCCAAGGAAGCGCAAAATGAAGATTTCAAAACTTGCTTTTCTGGAGTAATAATACGGTGTTTTTCACTGTTTTTACACTAGCGTCAGCTTAATGCATTATTAAGAACCTTTTTTTCTACCCTAAGTCGCAAATATTGGTGCCTCTTTTGGGGCAACTTTGCAGCTTTTTGATAGCATGTGCCTTGGCATTCGAATAGTAATTAGTTAACACAGTGGATGCATTTTAGTTCATTAAATGAACCGAGAAAAAACTATTTGTTTTAAACAGCATAACCATAAAAACTTGATTTCAGAATTTTTCTAGCTCAATATATCTTGCAATTTTTTTTACAAATTGCATAATTTAGAAAATATGTGGCTTTATGTTTTGCGATTTGTTACATAAAGTTTTTGTGAATACCTTCTGTTTGTTACATTCCAAATGATTACTTGCAAAATTGTGTCTATTTGTATTTGGTGCCAGTTTTGCTGATTTGCATGGGCAATTTATTAGCATATGATGCTGCCTTAATCGTGACTAGTAGTTGTCGGCTTAATTTAGGCCGTTTACAATAGCTTATTTATTCTTAAATTTAGTTTACTCGAGTAAATTATCTTTTGGAGATTTTTATTGCCATTTTGGGAATCAAAAATTCAAAAAAAATTCATTGAAGTCATTTTTCTTCAAAATCTGGTGTCCTGTTTGTTCATACTACTGTAAATCTAGATTATGACTAAAATATGGTTCTTCTTCAGATCGCCTTATCACACCACACAGAAAAAAACTACACTTATTTGAAATTTTTTTCTTGTAGGTTTTTAAAGGCTATGGTCGAAACATGCTACCGGCTATCCTTGTTTAGTTATGGATATTTTTCCAACGTTTTTTTTGCAATAATTGGATAGCAGACGTAAAATTTTAATACTGCGTTGACAGTCTCTATTAGGATTTTTAATGATCTTGGGTTGGCGTCGAAAATTTGGGCACTCGCCACTCACTGTGCCCCATAGCCAATTATCCAAGAAGTTCAAGTCGGGACTTTGTGGGGTCAGGAGATATTGCACGAGATTCAGTTTATGAACTTAGCCAGTTAAGCACCTGCTCTGTGCAGTGACAGGTTGCCCCAGCTTGTTAAAACCAAATTCTTGGGAGGTCTCTTCGATTCTCAATAGACGGCCAGAATCAATTTTGCTATAATTCAAGTTATGTGACCTGTTCAACTAAATACTCTTGCTGCTCGCATCAAGGAAACAAAACGGTCCTATGGCGGCGCCTTTGAGAACTCTTACCCAACGTATTACCTTTTTCTTGCCTTGGTGCCGATATTCTATAACCTCGTTAGAGTTGGTCAAGCTACAGTGCCTATCGTCTTCAGAGTTTGGCGAGGAGTCGAGAATCCATCACTTTTCGTCACTGAACACCTCGGTTTGTTATAAATTATGTTGTCCCAAAAACCATAATGCAAAAGTAATCCTCTGAAATTTTGCGCTTTTTCAAGTGTTTGTAGGGTTTAAGTTTGTTTTGGTGACACGCCATGTTTTTGTAATGCTGAGTCGTAACTCGGCGGCAGCCTGCCGTACAGAGTCGTTTGGGTCGTTCACGGAATGGTCCTTAATCCGTTGTTGATATCTTTGGTCATCTCCGTATTTTCCTTCCTTTTTACCTCCAACTGTTTTGGCAAGTGAGTTTCGGAAACGTTACATCACATTCCGAAAGTCCGTCTGTGGTAACAGGTAGTTGGACGTCCTTTGATGTTGTAATAGAGAATAAATTGCCTTTGTACTTCATTGTCCGAGGAGAGTTTGGCATACAAAAGAATGATTAAGTTTTTCTTGTTCGTTAGTGAATTTCATCATTGCATGAACAAGTGTGACAAAAAGTTTCCAAACGTTAAAAAAATTGAGGAAATGCGAGTAATTCAATAACTGCCTGCACAAGCGCAAATAGTTTGCAGTTTTTGAAAATTTCCGTCTCTTGTATATCTAATGGTATTTTTTAAGAACCAGTCCGTTTCTTTATCGCAAAATTACACGTTTCAAATAGGTAAAACAGTGAGAAACACCCTGTATGTTTTTAACGTTTCAACAAAATCTTTTCCTATTATGAAACCTACTCGTTAAAAGTTGGGCTAAAAAGCAAACATAGCTCAATAAGTATTTGAGACATGCTTATAACCACTTGAAAATAGTTTGAGTGAAAACAGCATGAACGACTGTGGAAAGCCAAAATCTACAATATCGAAGCTCAAAAATTTTATTCAGAGTGTAAAAAGAAAAAAGAATCAATAAAACTGAGGCATATTTTTTTCTGTCCTTAAACGACAAAAAGCTTTGGCGTACAATATTAAGGTGCTGCGGAGAACCATTTTTGCTATTCAGATACAAAGCTAGAGCACGAACCCTGGTAAATTGCTTTCCTCGATGAGGCTATGGTCACTAAAACAAAAATTTGCAAAAAAAAAAACTTTTTTTTTTCATAAATTTTAATTTTTCCCTAATTTTTTCTCGATACTCATATAAAATAAACTTCAGTCGGCCAATTGATTGCGTGCTATAAACACATGACCCATCTTCTTGCGTTTGCTGGCGTCTTTTTTGTAGAGTTTACTCGTTTTTGCTTGGGGGAGATAGCTCAATTGGTCATTACGGGGGGGGGGGGGGGCGGAATTACTCAATTGATCCAGCAGTTGTTTTCTAATTCAGAATTATCAACTTTCATCTGACTGTCATTTTTTAAGAGTCGATGAGCGTAGTGAATACTTTAATGCATATTTTGGTAATTTTCGTGTTTTTTTTTCAAGAAAGTCTAAAATGCTCTAATGACTACAGAAGTGCGTTCATTTATGCACTTTTGCGTTCAGCTTACATTCCTCTGCTTAAAGGTAACTTATTTGCGTTCTTCAAATACGAACGTGGAAATGGCGTGAACGAATTACTCAATTGATCAAGCAGTTGTTTTCTAATTGGGACTTTTCAGAATTATCAACTTTCATCTGACTCACTTTTTAAGAGTCGATGAGCGTAGTGAATACTTTTATGTTTGTTTTGGTAATTTTCGTGTTTTGTTTCAAGAAAGACTAAAATGTTCTGATGACTACAGATGTGCATTCATTTATGCATTTTTGCGTTCAGTTTACAATCCTCTTAAAGGTAACTTATTTGCGTTCTCCAAATACGAAGGTGGAAATGGCGTGAAAAAATGTAAACGATTTCTAGTTTCGAACTTGGAATTTAGTTTTTAGATTTTCCAGCGGAATAAAAATTTTATCCATTGTCCCAGTTTTCTCAAATAGAATTTTTTTTTATCAAAGAAGTGTCAACCATATTTTCGTCCTGAAGTTCAAAGAGAGTTAAGGCCATCAATTTTAACTTAAAATTCGAAAGTTTTTTCAAAAATGTGTCAATTTTTTTTTCTGTTTCCTTGCGTTCCTTGACTCTTTTCTGACTGTCTGTTGGCTATGTTTACTGACTACCTCTCAGAACTCGGTTTATATTCAGTAATCACTGAACTGCTGTTAGGCGCTCAATGTATTTCTTTACAAACTTGATCCGTGGATTTCTGAAATACCCTTTCTCGAACTTGCAAGTTTCTTGTTTTTTTTGTCAATTTCTTGCCTCTGCTTCTGTTGTCTTAGTTCATTTTTTAGTGTTTTTGCGAAAAAGATTATTTTGCGTATTTAAACATTATTCGGAAAAGCGTAGAGCAAGTTCAGTTTCAGAAGTTGACAGAAATTGTTTGGCGTAATTAGTTTGCGGCTTAATTTGAATTGGCTCTTTCAATCACCTATCAACCTTTTAAAACTTTTGGCGTTAGATTTAGACCTCAATTGGTTCTATTGGGCACTTTTATTAAACAATTCATTTTAGTTGTTCAGTCGACAAAAATTTTGTCTGTATTTTGCAACTGTTTTTTTTTTAATTCAATTTAAGCAGCTATATATATATATTTGCAAAAATGACAGTTGGGGTAACGCTATTTAAGCTAAAAAAAACTGCTCTGCGAGGCCATTTTACGAATATCGTCCCCAAACTAAAAAAAAAACGAATTATTTGCAAAAATTTTCGGCAAAGTGCACAGTAGTCAGATCTTGTTACACTTGATTAGGAAGTGTTAGTAGTAGTAGTAGTAGTAGTTGAGGCTTCTGAGGCTTGGGTATTGCATCTGATGAATGTAAGTATGTTGTGTGAATTTAAAAGGTACCAAGAGAAGAAAGCCAAAAACATTCCTAGAGGTGAAAAAGACGGAGTGAGTGTTGCAGTGATAGCGGGCGAAAGTATGGGAGTGAAGAGTCCCGTGCAAACTTTGACACCAGCCTACTATCTGGATTTCACAATTGAACCGGGCTGTTCGTTCACGCAAGATGTGCCTCAGGGTTGGAACTCGTCTTTATATGTTGTACAGGGTAAGTGTCATTACTACTGCAAACTACTGGAATTTCTTTCCCCTCTCTATCATTTAGTGTCATAAGTGGGTTGTTTGTTCACCCTATTTTCTGGTGAAAGATGGTCCAACGCGCTTGCAGAGTAATTTGGATCGGTCCTTGTTTAGTTTTTGTGTTTATAATTTTGATCAAATCGAAATACTATTTATTCTGCTCAATTGTGTCGTCAATTTAAGAGGTTTTTCATCCGATTCGTTTCAAATAGCGCGTATTATTAGCAACTTAGGTATTAGGCAAGATTTTACCAAAGGGTTAGATGATGCATTATAGCTCATTGCTGGCTGTATATTTAATGAGAGATGAATAAGTTCCTTATTCATTTGAAAACCTACGTTAATTTCGAACAAAGGGTTACAAATATGGTTTAGGCTCAGTTACTATTAACTCAGCGAAAAAAGTCAATGTTCACGAGTTGGCAGTTTTCTCAATCGACGGAACTAAAATTTCGATGAGCAACGCGGCCACTTCAAGTGAACCAGTAAAACTTATTCTCATAGCTGGCCAGCCATTAAACGAACCAGTTGTACAACATGGTCCATTTGTACTAACAAACGAAGAAGATTTGATGAAGACATTCGATGATTATCAGAAGGGAAAGAATGGGTTTGAAAAAGCACCTGGCTGGAAATCAAAGCAAGGAACAGAAGCTTTGAAAGCGAGAGGAAAACAAGGTCGAGATTTGTAACACATATCTAGATTATTTAGTCAAAAAGTCAACATTATTGTTCGTGTCATATCTGTTCTAAATTCATCGAGCTACTTAATTGTCAATTTTCGACTTTCGTAAAATGAAAACCATAGAAAAAGTAGATTTTATTTTCTCAACTGATTAAAGTTGAAATGTAAAATATTCCTTTGAATTTAATTAGATCTATCTTTCGTTCATTTTCTCTAATAAACAAGTTCATTTTTCAAGTGTTAGCTTGGTTAGAACAATATTCTTGTAATTAACTGATTAGATTAAAAAATGACTGATTTTCTTCATTTCAGAAACAAAACATGGTATAAATTCTGTCTTTCTAAACCGAAAGTAAGTTATGTCTAAAGAGCCGTATTCTGTAATACACTGGTTTCGAAGAGGTCTGAGACTCCACGACAACGCAGCTTTGCTAGAAGCTCTCAAACCCATCAATGATGGAGACAGATTCATTTTGAGACCAGTTTATATAATAGATCCCTGGTATAAAGCAAATGTGAAGTGTGGACAAAATAGAACACGATTTCTGCTTCAATCCTTGCAAGACTTGGACAACTCACTTCGTAAATTAGGATCATCCTTATACGTTGCAAGAGGGGATCCTGTTGAAGTTTTCGAAAAACTATTCACTAAATGGGAAGTTAAAAAGATAACCTGGGAAGTAAACACGGAACCCTATGCGCGCGAAAGAGACAGAAAAGTATCTTCAGTGGCCAAAATGCTTAAAGTAAAGGTTACCGAGTGCGATGGACATACATTGTATAACCTGGATTTCTTGTTGTCGAAAAATAACGGAAACGTTCCTCTAACGCAACAGAAATTCACATCGCTTGTAACTTCAATTGGACATCCCGCCAAGCCGCAAAAAGCTCCCGAATGTCTGAAAAAATTTGCACCTTCATCTGAAGTTGAAAAAGAGCTCGAGTTACCTTCCCATGATGAGTTTTATTTAGATGAGTCTGCAAGTGGAAAATGTTTGTTTCCAGGCGGAGAAACTGAAGCCTTGAAGAGACTTGAAGAGAAAATCTGTTTCGAAAACGCAAAATGGGTTAGAGAGTTTGAGAAACCGTTAACATCACCGAACTCTCTTGAACCTTCGACGACGGTACTTAGTCCTTATGTAACGCACGGGTGCTTGTCATCAAGGACATTTTATTGGAAACTTTTCGATGTCTATGAAGGTGCGAAGCATTCGAAACCTCCAGTATCACTGAAAGGTCAGCTATTTTGGAGAGAGTTCTTCTACACAGTAGGAGCTCATACTGAAAACTTCGACAAAATGGTAGGGAACAAAATATGCCGACAAATTCCATGGGAAAGTAATGAGGAAAAGTTAAACGCTTGGAAAAACTCTCAAACAGGATTCCCGTTTATTGATGCAGTGATGACGCAATTAAGAGAAGAAGGTTGGATTCATCATTTAGCCAGACATAGTGTGGCTTGTTTTCTGACACGAGGCGACTTCTGGCAGTCGTGGGAAAAGGGAAAAGAGGTTTTCGAAGAGTACCTTTTGGACCATGACTGGAGTCTAAACGCTGGAAACTGGATGTGGATGTCGGCTAGTGCGTTTTTTCACCATTATTACCGAGTTTATAGTCCAGTTGCATTCGGAAAAAAGACAGATCCAACTGGTGCCTACATACGGAAATACTTACCCCAGCTTGAAAAATTCCCAAATGAGTTTATTTACGAACCCTGGAAGGCGCCGTTGTCAGTGCAAAAAGATTTGGGGGTAATTATTGGAGTTGACTACCCAAAACCAATAGTAGATCATGGAACAGCTTCGAAACAAAACATTACAAAAATGAAAGCAGCTTTTGCAGCTGCGAGTAAAGCGAAGGCCCAAAACGATGCCGATTTTTCGCCGCCTTCAAAGAAGAAATCGAAGTTACTCGAGTGAGGTAAAATTGTGAACCTGAAATATTTGTTCAACGATTTCAAAACAGTTGTGCAATATTTGGAATTTCATTTTTTTTCTCGAAAAACATATTAAATAGAAAACTAACCCCTGCCTGTGTTAATATCAGAATGTTCTGACTCCATTCGAGCTGAATTTTTAGTTGCGATAAGATACAGTTTTTTGTTTTGCTTGGTGTTCAGAAAAAAAGGGCTGAGTACAGGCGCGGATCTAGGATTTTCTTGAGGGGGAAGGCGGATCTTCAAAAAAAAATTTGTCGACCTTTTTTTTTTTAGGTCGAACAAATTGATTTTCTGAGCTCTCCCAAATCATTATAAAGACCCCGTTTTGACCAAATTTTCTGCGCCATTGGCAAATTTTTGAAAAAACAGGCCATCAAAGGCATTTTTAGGCACTTTTTGGAAAATATCGACCAAAAAATCGCGTTTTTTCAGCGCGCGCTCCCCCCTCACAATTAGTATATATTGGCGCCAAAATTGGTTTTTCGAGCTCTCCTAAAACAGTAAAAAGAGTCTGTTTTGGTGTTTTGGCCAAAATTTCTGCGCCGCAGGCAAATTTTTGAAAAAATAGGTCAAAAAAGCCGTTTTGGGCACTGGGCACTTTTTGGAAAATTTTGACAAAAAAAATCGCGTTTTTTTTGGCGCCCGCTCCCTATCAAAGTTAATCTATATTGGCGCCCAAGGCGCCTTTAGAAAAATTTTAGGGCCGGTCGGCCAAAAATGGATTTCTGAAAAAGTACCAAAGGTGGGACCTTTTGCGTCGGCAGGGGGTCGACTCCCTGAGGGGGGGGGGGGGGCGTCCGCCCCCCCCCCCCTAAATCCGCCCCTGATGCCATTAATATTTACTAATTTGAGTTATACAGTTAAACAAAATAGTGTTTACTTTATGTAAATTAGAATTAATTAATTCGACACAGCTTGTTAGAGCTAGTGATAGAAAATAATTCAGAAATAACTAACCGATTTTTATTTCATCAAGTTAGCTGAGATAGAAGAGAGATACATACTGACAAGACCCAAGTGTCCGTAGCAAGCTACTGCTTGAAACATCTGGAATAGACCTTTTATACAGTAGGGAACATTACATGGTGATAGGAGTACCAAGCAAGTGTCTGGTGTCACATATGTAGCTGGATAAATTGGAAAATTGTGTCTTGGCGCCTTTAGAAAAATTTTAGGGCCGGTCGGCCAAAAATGGATTTCTGAAAAAGTACCAAAGGGGGGACCCTTTGGGTCGGCAGGGGGTCGACTCCCTGAGGGGGGGGCATCCGCCCCCCCCCTAAATCCGCCCCTGATGCCATTAATATTTACTAATTTGAGTTATACAGTTAAACAGAATAATATTTACTTTATGTAAATAAGAATTAATTAATTCGACACAGCTTGTTAGAGCTAGTGATAGAAAGTAATTCAGAAATAACTAACCGATTTTTATTTCATCAAGTTAGATGAGATAGAAGAGAGATCCATACTGACAAGACCCAAGTGTCCGTAGCAAGCTACTGCATGAAACATCTGGAATAGACCTTTTATACAGTAGGGAACATTACATGGTGAGAGGAGTACCAAGCAAGTGTCTGGTGTCACATATGTAGCTGGATACATTGTAAAATTCAGCGACCTTAAGTTTTTAAACATCAATCAACGTGATTTTCACTGCCTACTCCGCACTTCTGCGTACAATTTACCTCTCGCCGGAACGAAAGTCACTTCTACTCTCCCGTTAACAGTTTTCTCCGTCGAGCCCTTCGCCCATGGCGGCTCACCCTACTCACTTCCAGAACCCAATACTGACTAATCCCAGAAACTCCCCAACCCTTTCTATAACCAAGACCCTGCTGACAAAAGGAATCATTAAGAATACTGCAATTTAACTGTAATGGAATACATGGGAAGGCTCCCAAAATCGCAGTTTTCCTAGCACATATTTAAAACCATAATTCTCCATTCCAGGAAAATTTATAGGTCCACTATACTCACTTATCCGTAAAGACAGAAACAAAGAAGGTGGTGGCCTCATCCTTGCTATATACGAATCTATACAGTATGAAGCACTTACTTTAAATACCGACTGTACGCTAGAGGCTAGGAGTATCTCTGTGGGAGCCAGTTCGTTGAAACTTTGTATCAGTAACTTTTAAATACTCCCCATGTCTTGATGTCCTCCCAGCTATACCGCATCCCATACTGATTTCCTGGTTTCTGGTGATGCTCTGGTTCTTGGGGACGCCAACGCCCATTCCTCCCTCTTGATTTCGAATATTCCGAAACGATAGCTACCCGCCTCATTATTCTTTATATTCCGAAACGAGGCTACCCGCCTCAATCTCCTCGGTAAATTACCACCAATCCTTAGGCTCCAACAACCTCCCCATACTTATCGAATTACCACTCATAACGTAACGTTATACACTTTTCTCTGAAAAAGACAAACATTAATATCCTCCGTGCTCATTGGTGGCAATTTACCGAGGAGATTGAGGCGGGTAGCCTCGTTTCGGGGATTCCTTCTTTAAATGCGGCCAGGGAGAAATAATTGAGGGATCTGGTACCCAGGGCAGCCCGCCACCACATCCCCGCCGTGCGTTCCAGCTACTACACCCCATCTTTCTCCCGAGTCAGCTTTTCTCGCCGTTAAAAGAGATCGTGGCCGCCTCAACAATCAGCCCACCATTCATGTTACACATCTTTCCAACCTAACTCCCACCTCCTGAATCAGACAGCATAAGACCTGTGATTACCGCACTGGTGCCAGAAAGTTCTGGAAAGTGGTACGCTCCCTAAACGGATCCAGGCCTGTGGTAGGTAGTCACTCCATTAAGTTTGGCTCTAAGACTAAAACCTCGAATACTGTTCATTAGCAAAAGCGTTTAATAACCATTTTTAAATGCTAGGAATTATGCCTCCGACAAGTTACCCAGGACGCAAAATAGCCAAACTTGTTATAATCCAATTTTCTTCCCTCAACGAACCGAACAAGCCATTGCGGATAGCAAACCCTCTTGAGCACTCGGTCGAAATGGCCTTTGTAATAACCATCTCAAACACAGACATCTTGCACTTGCACCATTCTTTTTTTAACAAAGCACCTCAAAAATGTCAGACACCAACACCCATTCCACTCGCCACAATCGCACTCTCCATCCTTGAATTTTTATTACTTATTTTTTTAAAACAAAACTGACCTCTCGTACCTTCTGTTCTCGCGACACTTGGCCTTTCAAAGGAATTTGATATGGTATGTCATAGAACAATAGTGGAACTCATTCATGACGCACCGCTGCCAAGAGGTATAGTTCGCAGGCTCAGCAACTGTTTGTGGCCGACAAGGCACCACTTTTTTCAACTAACTTTCCTCCCATAGAATTGTTTACTGAGGAGTCCCCAGGGCTCTGTTTTTATCACCGATTCTGTGAAAATTTTACGTCCATGACGTTTCTCCGCCCCCCGAAATTGTTCGCTTCACCTCATACGCTAATGATTTCCACTCTTTGACCAAAAAGCCGACGTTGAGGCAGCATCGCGTTCAGTAAATGGTTATCTGCACCACCTTTTCATTTTTTCACCTCCAGAAAGCTAGCATTCGCGTCCTGTAAAGGATCAGTTACCTTGCTTTCGTCTTACAACAAAGATTTCTACAAAACTCCAACTGCAAACTTACAACAAATTTTTCAATATAACCATAACCTTGCTTAATTCAACAAAACTCGAGCCTCTCCATTTAAAAACAATCCTTAAAATTTTAGGTTTACTTCTGACCCAAACTTATGCGTTGCAGCTCACTGCAAGACATCTGCTGACAAGGCTGGTCAAAGGATAGTCTAATGGGATATTCTCAGGATAGTCTCTTGGGTCCAGTCTAAAGAAACCTTACTTTTATCTTACAAAGCCTTATTTTGCCCTATTTTAGATTATACCTCCCCGGCGTGGGTAGACGCCGCCACCAAAATTTCTATTTATCAATTGCAGGTTTCCCAAAATTAAGCCCTCCGGTTTATCACTGGCTCAATGCTTGTGAGCTCCACTTCTGACCTGCACAGTGAAGTCGAGATCCTGAGCGTTCAAAACCAACACTTTTTCTTAGCTTTGTTTTCAATCTCCACATACCGTTCGCATCACCCAAACCATTATTATCACGCTTAACCCTTCCATCCCACGTCAAGTTCGACAATCCATTTTAAGCGCTTTTAAAAACGACACAGTCTCCCTTTTAACTGACGCAAGTGCGTCATCAAATCTAAATGACTCTTCAAGTCCTTCAATCTAAATGACGTTTTTTACCACTTCAAGTCCTTTCTAAAACAAAAACATACTAGCCTTGTAATAAAGTTCTTAGCAGAAACACGTCCCTCGAAAGTCACCTGTATTCCATCTCCAAACATCGACCCCTCTGAACAGCCCTTTCCCAGAACCACCCGATGTAAGTTTTACCAACTGCGGTCTTGTTACAGTCAGCTTTTAAACCTTTACCTCGCCCGCTTAAATAACCAAGTTTCCCCACTGCCCCAACTATCTCCTGTCACCCCACACTAGTTGCCATATTTTTAACTGCGCCAAAAGTCCCTCACCTTTTATTCCCGCAGAACTGTGGTGACGGCCGATGGAAGTAGCGACATTTCTTAGCCTGGAGACGGATGAGCAGAACCCGCCTTGCATGGGCTTAAGAAAGAAAAGGATAATGTGAATGACTGTTGAGCGACGGCCGCGTATCAGATCCAGGCGTGCTTCAGTTTATATGGATTGATTCTCATTGGTATCTGGACTGATTAGCCAACTACTGAGTGCAAACAGCAGAATTTCAAGGATCCTGACGCACCGTCATTTCTGCTGCTGGTTTTAACGAAGCGCAGGTTCAGCTTTTTGTCCAATTTGAGAATTGGTTTTCAGAATTGGTTGATGTTTATCTATTAGCGAATGAGTCGTATAAAATCGTGAGAATCACATCAGTTGTATATATGTGATATTTGTCAATTAAATTTTTCCCTCCTAGTGGATGTACAACTTGTGAACTTTCTTATGCACGTCCTGGAAAAAATGCGTTTTTAAGAGTAATGAACGTAGTGAAAACTCTTTTATAGGTCTTTGATATTTTTCAGGCTTTAGTTGTTGACGCTTTATTTTGATTTTTCTCGGTTGTACTTGTGATTTGTTTTTGCGCTTTGTGCATTTCCCTTGCTAAAAGGAAGGTAAACTCGACTATAGAATAGCAAAAGTGTAAAGTTCACAAAAAACGTTATTGTCTTCTAGTTTCGAAAATGGAATTTAATAGTCAGATTTTCCAATGAAATCAAATTTTTACGTAGTGTTACGTCTTACAACAAAGATTTCTACAAAACTCCAACTGCAAACTTACAACAAATTTTTCAATATAACCATAACCTTGCTTAATTCAACAAAACTCGAGTAAAGAGAAATCAAACTTTACACTTTTGAACGTTAGTTTTCTGAAATTGGGTTAATTTAATGAAAAATTGTCAATTATTAATTGTTCTAGAAATTCGAAAAGGTTTAAGGTCTTTTTTTTCTTTGATATTCGAACGCTGAGATTTTTCAAAAAACATGTCCGTTTTTTCTGTTTCTTTGCGTTCATTTCTCTTTTCCAACTGTCAGTTAGCTATGTTTTCAAAATATTAATATTCGGAAATATAAAAATTTAGAGATTTTCAAAGTTCAAAAGATAGTAGAAACCCGAAAGTTGAATTTTTCTGGTGTTCATTGGCTCTTTTCCAAATGTCTATTGGCTATGTTTTTTCCTTTCCTTTCTCATTTTTCGCAAATTTTTCGAATAGTGACGAAAGGTTAAATTCGTGTTCTAGTGGGCAAGTATTTTTTGCTTTTTCTTCAATTCTACGTTTTTGTGATTGATCCGAAGGCTGATGTTATGGCTGCTGATAGCGAACAATTTTCACTGAAATCTTACTGGCCTTTCACTGTCGGATATGTTTTGCGTTACTGGATGCTGTGGATTGTCGCTGGTTGCCGAGTTCTGGTAATTTGTGATCGGAGGCAATGATAGTAGGCTGGTTTCTATTGAAAACGGCTGAGAAACGTCAGATATTATCATGTTTAATTTACTGAACGTTATTTTTATTTTTTTTTCGATTAGAATGAATGATTTTGTGCATCTTTCAATAAATGGTTTTCGATCAGGGAATGATGGTTTTCCAGGTTTGATAGTTTTCGACCAGGGAATGAATTGATTGGCTCAAATTTGAGACCCAATCCTATCTCAGATGCAATGAAAACTCATGTATCAAAAACCGGAAGTTTCAATTTCTGTACATTCAGCCCGAGGCTTGATTTCAAGAATAAAGATTAAGTTTTTTGTGTATCACCGAATTAAGACGATGTCAGAAATGCGTCTTCTTTGAAATCTAAAAATGTGCAAATCCAATACTGCTTCTTTCATTTGTGCCAAAGCATCTGGCGCCACATTCAGTCTACTGGGAAACAAATAACTATAAGCTTGATCTAGATCTAGATTTCCTTTTGCATATCCATATGCTACTACTTACATCTTTCTTGCCATTAAGTGATGTTTCCTTTGCATTTCAAACTCTACAGAAGACATGCCTTGCGACAGCCAAACCGATCTTAATTTTTAGAGGGCAATTACATTGGTTGATTCCAGGCGAAAAATGGAGCGCGTCAGTTAATCAGATTCGACATTGACAGTGGGAGTTGCCACCAACGTGCTACAATCGGGCGGGCGGATTATACAATCAGTTGAGGGCTGGATTAGCAACTTCATTAAGCTGGTAAACTCAAAGCACCAATCATTTCAAAAGTTCATTGAAAGAGTTTAGGATGAACAGCCGATCTCCTGATTTAAAAAGAATGCCCCGTTATAAAATCTTTTTTTTTCTGTGAAATTCGACAAAAACATAGTTACCGTCTAGGACCCGAGTGACACACTCCAATTTATAAAAAGATGCAGCTGCAATATGAAATTTTCATTAAAGCTTAATTTATTTTCAAGTTTTTATTGCAAAGGAATAAATTTCAATAAATGTTTTCCAAGTTGATTTTTTATCTACAATTTCTCAAAGTTGACCTAGACCTGTTTCGAAAACTCCAAAGTGATCGATCTAATCAAGCGCTTCTCCGTCCTTTCCTTTAGGACCCAACCGAATCAACACATATCGACTTTGCCCAATGTTACCAGCTTTGTGGTTTGATCTTGAATGTAGCCAAATTGCGAAAATTTTGTCCGAACCGAGATTAAATCTTCGACCTCTATTTAATCTTGAAACGAATGATATCATCGGTCGACCAAATGCGCTTTCAAACTTTCGATTGTTTCTAAATGGGAAGGTTGTCTTGCTTTGACTGATCTATGGTTATTTGGCAATCATATAAACATTAAAGATCACTAGGTGAAATCAAAGAAAATAATCGCCGTCAGTTTTGTCTGGGATACAAGTATCTATGCACCGGTAAATTTGTTCATGTTGGTGAAATGATTAAAAGGGTTAAAATTATGACGGTTAAAATGTTAAGGGGTTAAAAGTTAGGACACTAGATTTTTAAACCTAAAAGGTGTGATATTTTTTCAGATCTTGAGATGAGTATATTTGAAACAGAATGAGAACTGTGTTGTGTTTCGACTTGCAATTAAATTTAAAATCATTTTGATTTTCCAAATATTGCGCTAGAATTGAATACATATTTTTTGATTGTTCTTTAATTCATTTCTTTTTCGTACGACTGTGGTTACTTTTTGTATTGGATTGCTACTGCGTTGTTTGTTTTGATCTGTGCTTTCAACAGTTATTACGTCTAAAATAAATTTGGGAAAATTTTGCTAGTTTTGAATTCCTCATCTACGTTATGGATAAATCACCGTCTACTAGCAAAAGCTCGAAGAAAAATTTCGATTTAACTTCGCCCGGAGGATCGCCAATTATGCTTAACGGGAATACTGCTGATTATAGTCAAAGTGTAGACCCACGTTGCGTGTTTTGTCGTTCGGAAAGAGACGATGAAGTGAAATATGGAGAGTTGTTGAGCTCAGAGGGCATAAGAGTTCACTATAATTGTCTTCTCACAGCGAGTATTTTGGCTCAGAAGCTGGAAGAGGATGAGGGCGTGAGAGGCTTCACTGTTGGGGTAAGCTCAAAATTAGACAAATAGCTTCATTTGGGTCAACTTCAACAATTTTTGAAAACCCAAATATTGACAAAATAGATATTGGCTGTATCTGATCACGGCCGTTGAGTGCCGCGGGGTTGTCCCTCCCTTTGGTACTATTTTACGATCTCCATTTTAGGTTAATCAACTCCAATTTTTTAAAAAGTGCCCTTAGCGCCAATATACTTAAATTTAAGGGGCGAGCGCGCACCGAAAAATATAATTTGTAGGTCAAAACCTTGCAAAAAGTGCTCAAAACGTCATTTTTGACCGTTTTCAATAATTTTTGTCGACGAAAATATTTTTAAAGCAAAATTGGGACTTAATTGGTGTTTAAGTGGAGATCGGAAAATCAAATTGGTCGACAACCTAAAAATATGCAAACCGAGAAAACTTTCAAAAACCGCGCTCCCCAAGAAATTTCTGTTCACGCGACTGTGTCATGGTATTAGTTTATTTTTGTACAATTTTCAGGTCTATAAAACCATGTCTCCTGGTTATTTTTGGTTTTATATTGCTTGTTTACTGGTTAGAAGTTAAGGGTTAATAAAGTTCGTTGTCGTTGTAGTTAATGCTTTTAAGTCATCAACAAGGTACATTTTTAATTATTGTTTTTGAGAATCTTATAAACTACCCCCCCCCCCCCCCTCCTCGTTAGCTTAAAGGGATTCGTTACAATTAAATGTTTTTGTTTATCCTGAATTGTTGGTTTAATTTTATAAAAGAGTGGCCATTCTATTTTAAGAAACATAGGGGGGGGGGATAGTTCACTTGATATATTTTTGAGACTACCGCTAATTGATGTAGAGTATACGACATGCTGCCCGCAATGCGCGTAAAGAGACATGTGTGTACTGTGAGAAGACGGGGGCAGTGATTGGGTGTTGTCAGAGGAAGTGCAACCGCTTCTTCCACTTTCCCTGTGGACAGAATAACAACTGCATCTCTCTCTTCTACGGCACATTCAACTCCTACTGCCACGAACACGCAAACACCATGCGACATGTCAAGCCACCGGGTCAGTTGAACAATCTGGTTATTCATTTTTTATGGATACAATTGGAAAAAAATAGATGATCTTGGGTTCATGTTGGTCCGAAAATAGTGATTTTTGTTTCGATCACCCCTGGGACTGAAAGGAACTTGCCCTTGCTCTGTGTGTTCTTGAGTCGAAGAACGTAGTTCAGTATCTTATTAGGCCGATGTCGAGAAAATAGTTCTCTTAGTTTTTCCGTTTTTCAGTCTAATCTAAACGAAGGAATGGATGAATGGCTAACCTCCGTTTTCAATTCTGCTGCAGTTTTATTAACCGCCCATGAACGACGTGCCTTAACACTTTTTAAGGTCGTGTGGGTTTGAGCACAAAAAATCTTGAAACTGTTCACGCTCGAATTTGATTTTTCGCAGTTTCACTCTTAATTACATTACATTTGCTTCATTGAAGTACGAAAATTACGATAATGCAAAAAACTGCGAATGACCTCGTTTCAAAGTTGGAATACTTATCACTTTCAATGCCCGAAGTTAAAACTCTTATTTAGGTTGTCTAAATTTTTTTCTCTTGAAAAAATATCAAAAGTGGTTTTTAATTTTTAGATTTACCAACGGAATAAATACAATAACCCATTGGCCCCGGTTGTTCGAAAAGATTTAGTTTTGTGAATATAATTTTCAATTATGAAAGGTTCTTGACTTTCTGCGATCTTTAATTTGATGTATTTGTTATTTGAAAATTATTTTTTAAAATCAGTCGAAAAAGTCAACCATAGAAGCGAAGAGAAATGTACAACTTTTTTTTCTTTTTTATAGGTAATTTGACGCTCTGCTTGCGTGTTGAAATCGTAACTAATTAGGCTAGACTTCAAATGAGCATTTTTGAGTCATTGAAATTCGTTCAGCTTCGTCATCGAAAAGGATTTGTCAACAACATTAAAGAAGATAACAACACAATTCGGGGATGGCTTACAGACTGAATTGTCGTTTATGTGTGTTTATTGAATTGCTACCACAGAGATAGTATTTACCTCCATGAAGTACACTGTAATATCTAACTTTGAGTGGATGCCATTATTGCTTAGTTGTAAAATTTTGGAGTTGGATTGTTGTTGTTGATTGGTTGCTTGAAAGGGTTTTTTGAGGTTTCTTGGTTGGGTAGTATTAGTTGTTCGTCTTTGGGGTGTTTTAATGGTATTTCTTGTGGTTGAAGTTGGGAAGTTGATTCTGTGTTTCGTTTAGATTGAGATATTGGTGGGTTGTTTTTGCAGTAAGAACAGTTTGGGCAGTAAAAGGCTCTGGATTACTCCGAGGGTTTACGAAGCGTTGTGCACGATTGATGAATCCACCTGCCTAGGTGGCACCAAATACTTCTATGTGCTCGCGTTATCCTTAAATCACAGGTTGGACAGGTGTAGATTGCAGGCCCAGCGTTACTTTCTATGCCAGCTCTGATAAGGAGGATCTCATTTATTGTGCCAGCTGGGTCGTGAGGGAACGAGGTGACTGATTTCTCCGTTCCCAGTACATAAACGCGAGTTGACGCAGCGTCTGATGAAATTTGCAGCGGAGGTTGTACGATTTTTTGACCATCTAACATGTACTTGGTGTGGGCACACTTCATTTTGAAATTGGAATACGTATCACGTTTCAATGCCCGAAGTTAAAACACTTATTTAGGTCGTGTGGATTTTTTTTCTCTTGAAAAGTATCAAAAGTAGTTTTTAATTTTAAGATTTACCAACGTGATAAATACAATAACCCATTGGCCCCGGTTGTTCGAAAAGATTTAGTTTTGTGAATATAATTTTCAATTATGAAAGGTTCTTGACTTTCTGCGATCTTTAATTTGTTGTATTTGTTCTTTGAAATTTGAAAATTGTTTCAAAAAATCAGTCGAAAAAGTCAACCCCGGAAGCGAAAAGAAATATGCTACTTACACTGCAACTGTTTTCTTTTTTATAGGTTATTTGACGCTTTGCTTACGTGTTGAAATCGTAACTAATTAGGCTAGACTTCAAATGAGCATTTTTCAGTCATTGAAATTCGTTCAGATTCGTCATCGAAAAGGAGTTGTCAACAACATTAAAGAAGATAACAACAGAACTCTGGGGTGGTTTACAATTTGACTTGTCGTTTATGTTTGCTTTTTGAATTGCTACCACAGAGATAGTATTTACCTCCATGAAGTACACTGTATTATCTAATTTCGAGCGGATGCCATTATTGTTTAGTTGTAAAATTTTGAAGTTGGATTCTTGTTGCTGATTGGTTGCTTGAAAGGGTTTTTTGAGGTTTCTTGGTTGGGTAGTATTATTTGTTCGTCTTTGGGGTGTTTCAATGGTATTTCTTGTGGTTGAGGTTGGGAAGTTGGTTCTGTGTTTCGTTTAGATTGAGATATTGGTGGGTTGTTTTTGCAGTAAGAACAGTTTGGGCAGTAAAAGGCTCTGGATTGCTCCGAGGGTTTACGAAGCGATGTGCACGATTGATGAATCCACCTGCCTGGGTGGCACCAAATACTTCTATGTGCTCGCGTTGTCCTTAATTCACAGGTTGGGCAGATGTAGAATGCAGGCCCAGGGTTACTTTCTATGCCAGATCTGATAAGGAGGATCTCATTTATTGTGCCAGCTGGGTCGTGAGGGAACGAGGTGACTGGTTTCTGCGTTCCCAGTACATAAACGCGAGTTGACGCAGCGTCTGATGAAATTTGCAGTAGAGGTTTTACGATTTTTGGCTATGTAACACGACTTACTTAGCGTGGGTACCGCCACTGAAAGGCAATCCTACTTCGGTATCCCAAAAGGCATATAATTAGCAGCGACGATGATGATGATAATGAGTCGATGGCACAGCTCGAATGTTCTCTTCTTATTCTGGCTCTGCTTTTCAGAGAACGACAACTGCTGCCCTGTATGTGTAGAGGAATATACTCCTGAAGACTCTCTGTTCCAATCTGAATGTTGTCCTACTGTCAGTCACATGGACTGTATGCGTCAGTATTCCTACAACGCCGGAACCTACGTTCTAAAATGCCCCTTCTGCCAAGATGACAAGAAGTTCGTAAAGTGCATGCTGGAGTTCTCGTGTATCTACATTCCTACTAGGGAACCACTCTTCGAAGACCATGACCGTATGACGATGGAGCTAGACTGCTGTTATGATGACTGTCCAGAACCAGAAAGGTCAGTTTTCTTTGAATCGCCCAAGCTGTAGCGATAACTTAGTCAAATCAAATCAGTCCAAAACGCCTATGCGGTTTTTATATATCGGGTTTTCATAGAGCGATCAAAATGAAAATCCCTCAAAATTTATCTTTTCTACATTTAATTGCGTGTGACACGTATATTGCCATGCTTAAGTGTTTTTTTGCAACAGTAAGGGACACAACGCATCTATGTGTGGTTGACCTCTATTGTATATTGCAATGCTTAATTTTTTTTCGATTTTCCAGTTTATGAATGCTCGGCCTATTGAAAGGCCAGAATAGAAGGCCATAGCTATGATGTCACCCTAAGAGGGGAGGAGGGTGTGGGTGCACAGTGATGGGTTGTGTAAGGGTGGGTTTGATCCATCAATACATAATGTAATGAGCGTTTTTGGTTCCAGGGTTGTTTTCACTAAATTTGAAGAAGAAGAAGAATTTATTTCTCCAAATAATAATATAGCAGACCACCGTTTAATAGCTATTTCTTTTACAATTTAAACAAATAAATAATTTAAACAAATAAATAAACAATGGCTTTCACATTATAAGGAGAGGACAGGCAAAGGGAATAATAAATTCCCACTGAGCGCCTACCCTATTCAAGCATCATTTCAAACTGCAAATAGTACAAATATTTTTATATATCTAATTGTCTGCAAGAAAAATAGAACAATTATTGCATTAATCTGATAGAAGTCGTATAAGCTGGTTCAAAGTTCCTTTACCCACTGAGAGTGAACCCGAGGTCGCCAGAACTCTAAACCATTCAAACGAGTATATATATATATTTTCAAACCATATGTTAGAGAAATTTTTTTTCCAGCAGAGAAAACAACATTGAAAATTAAAATAATCATTATAAACTTTATCAAAATCAGAAACATAGTCTCTTGAATGGACATAGAACAACCGCATTGCACAAATAATTTAAATTTAACAGCAAGGATGGTACAGGTATTATTCAGAAGATAAGGGATGAAAAAATATATAACTGATTTGTTTACAAATTTCAAAGTTTTTCACCGAAAACTTATACCAGGCAATTTTTTTTCCTCCTTAAAATTCGCTAGTAAATTGGGCATAGTAGAACCTTTGGGAGCAACCCTGTGATAGGGTGCTGTCATGGTTCTCCCTGGTGTTGCGAAGTTGGCCTCCAAATCTGAATGCCCAATTATTTTTTTGAAGTTGTTGCGATATGAACATTTTTTGATTTTTTTAAGAGTTATCAACGTAGTGAGTACTCTTATATAGGTCTTGCTGATTTTTTGTTCAGGAAACAGTCTTAAAGTTTGTTGACGCTCAATTTTAAGTTTTCGCGTTTTGACTTGTGATTTAATTTTAAGTTCAGTGCTGTTCCATTGTTAGAAGGAAGGCAAACTCCACTATCGAACAGCAAAAACTGTAAAGGTCACGAAAAACGTGATCGACTTCTAATTTCGAAAATTATCAGATTTCCCAGCGAAATTAAAGTTTTATCTATTGATCCAGTTTTCCCGAATTGGGTTAATTTTAACAAAAAGGTGTCTATCATAAACTGTTCCATAAATTCAAAGAGTTTTAAGGTCATTTAATAGCTTTGGAAATTGAAAAGTTCAAGATTTTTGAAAAAACAAGTCGGTTTTTTTTCAGTTTCCTTGCGTTCATTACTTTTTTCCAACTGTCAGTTGGCTTTGTTGGAAAGTTTTCAGAAAGTTACGATTTTAAAAAAATTCAAAATCGCAACCCTTAGTTTTGGTTACTCTCTCATGTATGCTCAAAGCTTTTAAGTTTCCGAGTTCCTACTTTTTTAGATGTTTTTTGAATTTTTTAAAAAAAAAACTTAGATTTAAGAACACTCGAAAAAATTTGAAATCCAAAACCCTTTAGTTGAGTCAAGTCATGTCAGAGTCCTCCCAGGGTTTGCAGGTCTTATCTCCAAATGTGACTGCTCAACGTCTTTTATTTTCCAAGGAATCGCGTTTTTATGAGTTGTCAAAACTTTCAAATAACAAAACTTTCAAATAACTTGATTTTTTTAAATATCAAAAATAAATTCTCTAAAATTGAAATTGTCGACCTTTTCGCGGTATGATGATGGTACTCTCAGCAATGGCAGATGTGGTGTACATTTGTATGATGGAGCAAGTCTTTTAACTTTCCCTAATTCGACGTTTTTTAAATTTTTAAAAAAAATTTTGAATAGTTTAATTTAAATATTTTGTTTTAAATTTTGAAGTGTTCGGACACCATTTTGGTGTTATGTAAAAGTAACTCCCAGGGATTGCAGATGTGGCCTCCGATTTTGACCGCTCAGATTGTTTCAGTGTTCTCAGATGCAATCAGCCATGAATCCATACGTTCAACCATCCATCCAACAAGTCATCCATCTCAGCTATCCTCACATCTAGCTATCCATCCATCAAATCATAAACCTATCCATCAAGCTTCTTATTCGTCAAGCCATTCATTCTTCAAGCCATCTATCTAGCGATCATTCGATTCAACCACCCATCCATCCATCCAGCAAAGCAGCCATTCATCAATTCAGACGTCATTAAAGCAATCTAATGCTTCAACCAATCATCAATTCAACCTGCCTTCTAGCCATTCATTCGTTCTTTTATCCTGCCATCCATGCATCAATCGACCCATGCATCTATCTAACCCTCTCAATACTCGTATGCATCCACCCAACTAGCCATTCATCCATCCCTCAAGCCACCATACATCTAGCCATCGGTTCATTAATCAAACCAGCCATTCACTCATCTTGCCATCCGTCAAGCCAACCAGCAATCCCTCCATCTCGCTATGCCTCGATCTGGCCACGCATCCATCTATCTAGTCAATCAGCATTTCATCTACCAATTTAGCGCTCCAACAACCCTGCCATCTGTTCATCCATCCAAAGATCCAACTATCTAAGCCAGCCATTAATCATCTTGCAGTCCATCCACACATTCGCCAGTCCTCCATTCATCATTGATCTAGCCGTCTATGCGTCTAGATTTCCATCCGTCCCACATCCATCCGTCTAGCTATTCATACTAGACCCATCAGCTATCCATGCAGCTGTCCATCGTCGATCTTACCGTCATTCTAAGTAGCCATCCCTCCATCCATCCAATAAGCGTTTCATCCAATCAGCCATCCACCCATAAAGTCATTCATTCTTCAAGCGAGCCACCCTTCTAGCTATACATCCATCTAGCCATTTAATCCATCTATTCAGACATCGATCCATCGAACGAGCCAGGCATGCACCTGGCCCTCCATCCATTCAGCCGTCTCTCATCACGCCATCCGTCTATCGAGTCACCATACATCTACCCATCAATTGATCCAGCCATCCATTCATTTTGCCATTCGTCCAAACCAGCAATTCATTCATCCCTGCATTCAACCAGCTTCTATCTATCACTATATCCCTCCATCACTCCTGCCATTTATTCATCCATCAACGATCCACCATCTCAGCCATCCATCAATCATCCATTCGTCAATCCACACATCCAACCAGTCCTCCATCAAGCCGTTTATCATCGATCTAGCTTTGCATCCATATAAATATCCATGCATCCATGTATATCATCAGTCGTCCATGCATGCAGCCGTCCATCGCCGATCTAGCCATCATTCCAACTAGCCATCTCTCCATCCATCCAACAAGCCGTCCATCCATCAAACCAGTCATTCTTCAAGCGATCCATTTATCTAGCTATGAATCCATCAAATCATAAATCCATCCAATCATCCATCCGTTCAACAAGCCATTTATGGGCCTGGCTATCCATCCAGTCAGCCATCTATGAAAACCGCCATCCATCGATACTGCCATCCATTCAGCCAGTCTCTTTTCAACTAACTATCATCCCAGCCATCAATCTATCTAGCCATCAATCCATTTTGCCATCCAGACAGTCATATAGTCAGCCATCAATTCATATAGCCTTTCAACCAGCCATTCATCATCCATCCATCCTGATCCGTCCTCTCATCAATTCAGCCATCCGTATATGCAACCAGTCACTCTTCGATGCAGCCCCCTTTCAAGCCGTCCATCCTTCCGACCATCTAGCCATCCATGCGTCCATCCAGTTATCCACCGTGCCTTCAGTTCATCCATCCAGCCAATCATTCAAACATCCATTGATCCATCCAGCCATCCTTACAATCAGCTAAACATCCATCCAGCCTATTTTTCTGCTAAAGATATACGTTGATTTTTTCATGCAGATTTAAATGCAGGGTCCTGCCAGATTTTGTAATTTTTCCAACATCATATTATAAAACTTTTTAGCCAGCTTGCAAGCGTGGTGTATGAAATCGTATCTTTTTTCCAACCAAATAACTTGCAAATAAAATTTTTCATTAAAAGTGTTCGCTTAATTGGTGGCATTTTTGTTATAATTACGATCTGTAGCATTGGAAATTTCATAGCATCTGTTCTTTGCTTTATTTGTGGCTAGTGTTTTTTATTGATTTAGCCTTGGTGGCTGAGTGGTTAGTTTGCGGGACTCATAATCTCTATGTCGCAGATCGAATACGAGACATAGCCGAATTTTTTTGTACTAATTCAAGCATTGTTTCTACTTTTTTCTTCTGCACTTTATACAGCTGCTTTTTTCGTATTTTCGCTAGTGTTGGGGAAGCGTTGCTTCACCTCTTTGTAATTTTTAGGGCTATTTGTCAATTGTCATTGTTACTTTTGGAATCTGAATCTTTCCTACATTTTCAGCGAAAAATATTTTCTATGAAATTCACAGAAACATGTTGATAACCTCCTATAACCTTCAAATTATTCCAAGTTGTGAGGTTTTTGTGGAGAAGAGTTTTTATTTGCAGTTTTCAAAAATTAAAGGAAAAATGTTTTAGTTTTTGGCAGTTTTAAAACATTTGAGTTAACACAGTTGAGTTAATTTTGATTCATCAAATAAACCGAATTTTTTTTTGTTACAAACAACAGTGCAATAAAAAAATTCCATTTCAGAAATTTTCCTACTCAATATATCTGGCATTTTTGTTATGTACAATTTATTCAAAATTTGGCTTCATGCTTTCCAAATTATTACATGTAAATTAGTGTGGACGCCTTTAGTTAAGTGTTTTCCAACTTATTACATGCAAACTTCGTGTCTCTTTATATCTGGAGCTAATTTGCTGCATAGCATTGGCAATTTCTTAGCATATATAGCTGCTTTATTTGAGGTTAGTATTAGTAAGTTGTCAAGGGCCACAGAACGACTCAATCACAGATGTGAGGACAGGACTTAAAATCTGCTGGTCGTAGGGTAGAATCCCTCACAGCAGATTAATCAATTTTCAAGTCTTATTTTTACCCTTTTGTTTCATTTTATAGAGCTGCTTTTTTGTCGTTTTCTCGCTAGTGTTTGCCAAGTGTGTGACAATTTTTATTCTGTGTAACAATTTTTATTCAAAGTTTACTGTGTAAAAGTTTAAACAAACACAAATTTTAGCAAGGACAATACTTCTATGAGAATTTAGGTGTTTCGATTAAATTTTACGGGCTAAACTTGGCTAAGCTCTTTCTCAAATTGGTTCAGAGAAAAAAAAACAACCGATACTTGTTTTTGATGTAGAAAAAAATTCATTGGTGAAAATTTGCTCCAATTGTTTGCGGTCCTTGTGTAATGAAATACCTTTCCGAAAAATACTTCGAAAAGTAGTTTTGGATATTGGCTATTGCAGTTATCGATGGAAATTTCTTCGTTGTCCCATGCATAAGTATTTTGCTGTTGGTAAATCGAGCCTTCCTTTACAATCCGGAAATGCAGGTTTTTGAGCTTTTAGAAATGGCGAATATAAGTGATAAAGTGATGATTTGTAATCAAGCGAAATTGATCAAGTAGAATTTTATGATCAAATTGCAATTTAGCCGAAGATTGAAGTTTGGACAAACCAAGCTGAAATATATCCCTAGCGTAACGATTCAGTTTTCTGATATCATACTTCGAATCACCGCTGATTATTGTAAGTGACTGAGTCTAATTGACCTAATTCTTTTTTGTTGCATCCTTTTTTCCTCGCTATTGTAAGAGGAAATTGTTCAATAAAAAAGAAATATTTGATCTTTTAAACCATCATGAAAAGGCTTTTTTTTTGTAAAATTTTGTGTCGCAGTTTTTTTTTGATAAAATTTCATGCAATAAAAAGAATTCAGAGATTCTGGTTTTTAGTGGTCTGTTTTTTTTACTGTTTTTGATACTGGCCAAACTTTTTGTTCTTCGTTATGTCAACAGAGTAATAAAAACGTTATATTCTGGATAACTGCTATGTTACTTTATGTTTGGCGTGCTACAATACACAAAAACGTCATCTAATGAATTTTGGTGAAGTGATTTCCTCTACATGCGAAATCAAACAGTACTTTGTAACAAAAGTAAGCCTTGAAACGCTCAAACGCCCCCATGAGATCGCCGAAAAGTGGATTTGTTCACTAAGGCAAACTTTTTTATGGAGTTTTGGTTGCAAGCATATCCTCTGAATGCAAAGTCAAGGTAGGCTTCTCTGACCAGGGGTTAGGCTTGAAGTTCTCAAACATCCGCATTAGGAAACCGAAACCTTAGATTAAAAAATCATATAATCCGTGGAAGTTCTACTGACGTCCATTAAGAGTACTGATCAATTTTAACATCCTGTTCAGGATAGGGAAATTGATTTTTCTATAGAATGGGTGACAATTAAGTTCTCCCACAGTTTCATTGCAACCTTATCGATTAAAACTCTAACTGGTTACAATTACATTAAGTTTTGCTTGTTTGATAGTTCGAATGTTGATGATAGTTCGGTATTTGTTTTATGGCTATATTTTTAAGTTGTTTTTCCTTTTTTCTTTATTTTTTTTTTCATAATCAATGAATTTATTTTCATTCTGATTGATTTTTATAGTGTTATTTTTTTCTACCAATTTTTGTAAGTTTTTCTTTCAGCCCAATCGCGTATGTTCAAACCAAGTATCAAAAGCAAGCTGTCCAAATATTTTCTGAACGTGGTTGTGTTTCTATTGGTTATATCATTTCACCTGGTTCGAAAAATCCCCAAGAGATGACAGTGTCTAGCGACAAAGAGTCAGTTAGATTGGTTCCCATCATTTGTTATGTCAATTTGGAAGATCATAAAAGTTCATGACTTCTAGAGGCTGATTGAGACAAATAAAGTGGCAGCTTTTCGCCTGTAAACACTCCGTTGCCCAGACCAGAAGTGATCAATCGCTATTCTAACATCGCTGGTTTAAAGAGTTAGTGTGACAGATTGTACGCGACCCATAAGTTCTAGAGTTTTGGAGTTGACTCTGTGCACTTAGGACGGAGCCTAACCCTAGAACTCGAAATCTAGGATTATAAATTGGGGCTTTGAAGAGGGAAATTTAATGAAGTTCTGCTGCTTACAATGCAGTTAATTTTCAATCAGTTAATTTTTCACATACAGCGGTGATATAAATCATCAGGACGAAACTAACTTAAAACTAGGTTTGTGGTGTAAATAGGTAGAAATTATAAATCTTTTCAATCGATAATGAAACATTGACGATTAATTTCAACTTGATTTCTTGCTTTCCTTTATGGCCATGTTTCATGTAGTGTCGTTCGCAGAGCTTAAGATGTCATCAGTTTTTGATAGCTCCTTGCGCCGAACATCTGCTAGCTAATCAATAAATTTCATCCTCTAGCTGTTGAGCGAAAAATTGTTACTGGTCAAGTTCACCGCGACCATGCTGGTTTTGAGCATGTGTGATCAAGTAATTTTTTTGCGAAAAAAAAATACTGAAATTCGAATCTCTACCAATTAAGTTTTGCTTATTATTAGTTATTAAGAGTCGATGATTGTTGTGAAAGAGAAATCCTTTTATAAGAGAAATTCATATATTAAAAAAAGAAATCAATTTATAAGAGTAGGTTTTGAAGCCACGTTTTATAAAACCGCGTGTTTTAAGAAATCAAAAGAAAATAGAAACAAAAAAATCGCCTTGTTTTTTGTTGGTTTTTGGGCCTATATTAAATATTAGTTAATTCAACGGTTCACGTATACGTTAATGCTGTGCCATGTGAAGAATATCCCCCTTTTTGCAATAAGAATGTCTTGGGAGGGGGACAGTTAACAAGGTGTTTCTCAAATTTCAGGTGTGAGAACAACGATATCTGGTCCCTGATCAAGTGCACGTTATGTGGCAGCAGAGCAATGCATGTGTGCTGTGTGAAGAAACAGCCAGACCAGATGTTCATTTGTCCAGACTGTGGCTACGATGAGTCATGGCATGAAGAGATGCGAGTGAGGCTGAGAGTGGGCCAGACATCTGGAAGAGCGTACAAGTTTCAGTTGAGTTACTTGACCACCAAGTTCCTAGGAATTGCTCTGAAGGATCCGACGAACGAAAAGATCACCAAGTCAGGTTGGTCCTACTGTCTTGTACTTATGCACCCTTAAAAGTTGCCATTCGAACGTGAAATTTAAAGGATCATCTATTGGTTTGTTAACAAAACGATGATGTATTTTCTGACAAAGGAATCAGCTGTGTGGAATCTCGGTATTCTCTAACTTGTTCATACATTACAATGTGTTACAATTTTCAGATGTTACACAACTTATTTGAAAATTATTGAATTCTGGACAAGTCGCAGGTTTTGAAAACGATTTTGAGAAACGAAAATAGCCTTGATCACATACATGGTCAACAAATCTGTAATACGAGCTTATATTTGTAAGTTCATTGCATGACTTTTATGTTTAGGGCGCTGTTCCCGACGCTACCAAGAAAAATGTGATATGCAAATAAGAACAGCGGCTGTGAAGCTGGAATCTTCCAAGAAAGAAAAAGCATGGAGCGAAAGTGAAGATGAAGATGAAGATGACGAGGAGAGAGAACTGAAGGAGAATAAAGACTCAAGAATAACTGGATCAGGCTCGAAGGGAGGAAAACGGAGGCGAACTGCGACTGAAAATTTGACCGAACAGACAAATAAGCCGAAGAGGGCAAGAACTTCAAAGAAAGGTTTGAGATATTTTTAACATTTTTTTCCATTTGGTCTACTTATGGTGCTTCCCATTTCACATAATGCATTGTCAACAGGAAGCTTTTCTTTGAAAGGTCATATCTATGCTTTAATAAATTAATTTTTTTCAGCTCATTGCGACTGGAGGCGTTTATCTAATTACTCAAATCTTTTTAACTCGTCATAATAGCTGTTTATAATAGAAATTGAATAGCAGCGTAAGATGTTAACAGGTAGTCCTATTTCAATTGCAAAGCAAGTTGGATGTTTCAGGAAAATCTTCGAGTGTAATATCATCAGCTGATACCGTGTCAGCTATCAATTCTGACGTATCGACAGTTTTGACTGATGCAACCAACAAAAGCGATCAACCACCAGCGGAAATAGCACCAGTTAAAGAAAAGAAAAAGAGAGGTCCCCCTAAGAAAAAGAAGACGGACTTAGAAGCTGCAAAGAAACAAGAGACGCCTAGCTCGGGCATTTTTGATGATTTTGACGTTCCTGACTGTAATATTGGAAAGTTGATCAAACCATGTGAAATAGCGTTTAAACAGAAAGATAAAGGATTGGATCATTTCGGAATTAACTATTTGAAGCCACAGAAATGCAAGGAGTGCAACCCACCTGCAAAAAGCTTCAAACTCGGAGATTCGCCGTCATGAGAAGTCCTCTGACAAAATGAATCAATTGAAATATAACTGAGTACTCCATTTTGAAACTTGTTTTTGAACTTCGTACCTAAAACGCATTCAACGGTGCAGTTTTCATTATTTGATGCCTAATTATTGCTTCAATCAAAAATTGCAAATTCTTGCGTTTATTTTAGATTGATTTTGTTATTTGGTTTTTGCATAATTTTGAGTGGAATTTGTACTAACAATATAGTATTTCAATGTTCAAAATGCGAATTGTTGAAAGATGATGTTTTGCCGAACAAGCTAGGTAATATGATGTGCCACGTTCTAACTCGCTCCAATTATTTTTTGTTGCGCCAATTTACTCGATATCGTCAGGGGAAAAAGTGAGTCAAAAACGTAGTTTTAACATATGACTGAAACCATTTTGTCACTGCCTTACTAAAGCTAAAGCTGAAAATAGAATACGTAGAATAATGTCACAAGTTAGCTATGTTTTGAGACTTCTATCAATACTGACCAAAACGTCTGTTTCTGTTTTACAAATAAGTCAACAGCCTAATGAAAATGTTCTAATGGATCGTTGTGAGTTTTTGATGAATTTAACTAACTGAATAAAGTTTTCGAGATTGCTTTTCATAGTAACAACAGAAGAACTTTTTCTCTTGAGTTTGATTTTAACACTTGCGAGTGTTAGTGTATTAGTACGAACCTTCTTTTTTCCAAGCAAACTCGCAAATAAAAGTGTTAGTTAAAAGTTCACTCATAATGGTGTGACTTCTGCTATGATCACGGTATGCAGCATTGAATATTCACAGGATCTGTTTTGTGCTTTATTTGTGGCTAGTGTTTGTGATATATTAAGTGTACGTGGTTTAGTGTGTGAGGCTCATAATCTCTAGGTCGCAGATCGAACCCGAGACGCAGCCGACGTTTTGAGAATAAGCAAACACTTTTTGTATTGAGTTTTGCTTGAAAAAAATAGGGATAGGGTTGAAACGCTCAAACCTCATTAAGCCACAGAAAACGCATTTTAACTCATATTATACTTGATAGCTCTACTGAAACTCTTTAAGACTACTTACTAATTTTGGCATCCTTTTCAGGATAGAAAAGTTTTTTTTCGATAGAATTGGTGACAAATAAGATCTGCCCAAATTTTTTTGCAACCATATCGATTTAAATTTTTGCAGGATACAATTCCGATCATCCGAAAGTAACAGAAATTAATTTAGTTTATTTGTTAGTATTTTGAGTTGGAATGATTTTGATATTTGTTTTACTGCTGTTTTACATCCAATTTATTACGTAAGGTTTCAAAATACGAATTAATAAAAGTGCAGTTTTCGTCAAATTTTTGCGAATTTTACTAAGTAATTTCATGCATTACGCTGTAAATTGCTCCAGTGATTTGTTTCAATCGATTTTCTCGCTAATGGAAGTGAACTCAGTAAGTCAAAAACGAATTTTTGATTTAAGTTTGAACCCAAAATTAGTTGTTTTGCTGCCCTTACTAGAATTTTTTTGATGAAAATTAAAATTCATGGATAAGGTCGTGGGGATTTTTTTTTTTACTTTTTTTATACTGGCAAAATCGTCTTCTCCGGTTTTGAAAAATGTAAAAACTTTCTGCGTGTTCTATGTTGTACCATTACAGAAAGATCTGCCAGGCTTTATTATAAAAAAAACGATAAGTGACAAAATCTGCAAAAAAGGAGAAAGTTCAGGTTGACATAATTTGCGCTAATTTAAGACAAAACTTATTCGGAGTCTTATTCGGTGCCAATCTATACTAATTTTGAGGGGGGAGCGCGCGCCGAAAAACGCGGCGATTTTTTGGTCGAAATTTTCCAAAAAAAGCTTCAAAACGCCTTTTTGGCCTTTTTTCGAAATTTTGCCTGCGGCGCAGAAAGTTTTGCCAAAACAGGGTCTTTTTAGTTCTATGGGAGAGCTCGGAAAATCAAATTGGTCGACCTCAAAAAAAGGTCAAAACAAACAAACCTGGGACATTTTTGTTCCATTGCTTCAAATGATGCAATTTTTTTTATGGTACCAATTTAGAACGCAAATCTGCGCATATGCTTAAGACCTTGAAACCCTAAACAAATATAATTCAGAAAACCCTGGTAGAGCCTGTAGAGAACATGATATTCGAACATTTGTTAATTTCTTCGTGTGAATTTAATTCAAAAAGAATAATTATTTCTACAGTTTTTCATTTTTGGGATAGAAGCGGAATTGGTTCTATATCTAATTCAAGTATTCGAACAAGACGTCTGTTTTGGTGAGCAGAACTATCACCAGAAAAGAGACGACGTATGTTCCAGCCACCCATGAAGTGTGCACGTTGATGTAAAGCAGCTTGGGCTGAAAAAAAAAAGATAATTAAGTTCATTTTTTTAATCGAAAGGTGCCTGTCTGCAAGGGGTTATCTATTTTATTTAGCCATTCGTACAATAAAGATGTAAATCTATCTTTGCTTACAATTTTTTCAATGCCTTCAGTGTTTAAAACTACAATGCATAAATTGGGTCTATTGAAGTATTTAAGACTACAACTAATCAAAAGAGTCACAAGCGACTTTAGAAAACTTTCAGCGTCGGTCGGCAGTAAATTGGCTTTTTTGTGCGGCGAGGGGAGGTTTTCGCCACTCCTCTCTTCATTAGATTTGCCTTGCAGAAAATAATCTTAAAAGTGAAAAAAATTATCTAAAAAAATATCTAAAACTTTTAGATCAGCCCTTGCGTATATATTTATCTAAAACGTGAACCTGTATTCGTATGATGTTGAGATATGTGATGAATGAGTCGACATCACTTGTGGCGGCGGAGGGATACCCGAATGCACGCATCTCCGCCGCCGCCTTCCGCAGTCTCCGCTCGTGTTCAGTTATTATACATGCCTGAAATTTAAAGTTAAGTGGATGACCAGGAAAAATCGTATTAATTGAAATAAAGTAAATCATATAAAATATAATTTTCAAGTCTGAAAATTGTTTTTTGCTACTTTTCTTTGCTTGTAAATATTACTGTAAAATTATATCAATTACATGCAAGATAAAGGAACTGTAAGATTTTGATTTTTTTTCTTTAAATCTATTATATATTTTTCTGTATAAATGTTGCTTAGATTAAACAATCAGGTCCATATAAGATTAAACAATCAGGTCCACGGGGATTCACTACCCTGAAATTCTCCCTACCGTTAAAATTCTCACCATATCAGCATAATAGCCTCTCGTATTGAGTGATGGGCTGGAAGCGTAATTGCCAACAAGATCTGATTTGGAAAAAATTCCGAATCTGGTAAATTAGCAGACTTACAGGCAAGAGTATGCTTGAGAAAATGAATAGCCAGTAGATGGACATTGCCAGTCGATAGAGTAGGCTATCGTACCATTCCAGCTCCAGAACAGACAACTCGTACATCTCTGAAATAGCTGTGAAATTAGGAAACCGTACAGGCTGTTTTTCATTCACGGTGGGTCTCGAACCTCAAACCTCTGGATTTAAAGGCTGAAGTCATTCACGATGAGTGTCCACTGTTTTCTGATTTGTATATTTTACATATTTTCTAGATATCTCAATCAGGTTCGCACCTAGGTTTTTTGAGGGATGGGGGTGTGAGAAATTTTAATTATTTTATGTCGAGCTTTTTTCTGTTTTGTTAGATTGATCTAGCTAATTTTTGCAAGCTTTCTCAAAGACTATAGGGACCATATTTTGCCAAAGTTTTCTACGGCCTCGGCGAATGTTCCAAAAAGGGCCAAAACGCCCTCTTTTTTTTTGAGAGTTTTGTCCTCAAAAGTTTGTTTATTTTTCGGTGATCACTCCACCCTCAAAGTAAATTTACTGTTGGTCACAAAAATATTATCGTAAATTGATCATAAACTAATGTCGTAAAATAATTCCCAAAGAGGAAACCCTTTGATTAGTCAAGAAGTTGAATGACTGACGAAAGAAGCGTCCCCAATCAAATCCGAGCGCTCCCAGAGCAAAATCAAAACACTATTTTTGGAAAAAAGGCCAAAAATGCCGTTTTGGAAATTTTGAGAACTAACCAAAAAATTGCGTTTTTTGGCGCGCGTTTTCGTTGAATTTTAGAGCATATTGGCGCGTCTCTTCAAAATAAATATGTAAGGGCAAAATGTGCTTCTGATCTTGATCATGTTTCACGAAGAAAGATCAAGGGTTGAGACAAGGCAACAATTCATCGCAAGCAACCATTCGTTGCATTCATAAAAAATTTTTATTCGCAGCACGCGTCTACTTGTAGCAAGCGACAATAAAAACCTTGATCAGATCAAAAGAAATTGGATGAAAAGATTACATTCAAGAACAAAAAAATTAAACACAAAAATGAACAAGAGACCCTCAAGTTGCTTGAGAAAATTAATTTTGCTATATTTTTTAAGCAATTCAACTAATCAGGCTTGGCTTTTTTTGTATTTTAGGAACTTAGCTGCTTTTTTCCGGCAGTTATTCTCATCATTTTCTTCTCCGACAGACTCTTTTCTTTTCTCAGGAAATTGATCATTTTGCGAATGGTTGGTTGAGCATATCCCATCCACGTCTTGAAGGCCCTATCTTTTGCCAATTTTTGACCAATTCGTTTGTTTTCTGTGTGCCATTCTTGGCGTTTTTGAACTGATTCCAGAGTGAAATAGGGAATTGCCCAACACCTCAGCGTCCTCAGAGGATAGTTGCAATCCACCATGATTCAAAATAATCGACGTTATCGAGTAAAAAAACTTGTTCCGTATCGGAAAGAAAGTAAGTTACTCCCTCAGGGTCTCACTTAACTTCAAAGGTACGACAAGGTCTTCATTTGATTGGGAGCAGAATCAGTTGGTCGTGTTTGCTGAACAGATCTGGCGAGTTAATTGTTCTTAGGCAAGTTAACAACTGTTTCGAGGCTAAAATTCCCTCGTTTTTCACGTAATTCATCCTGAGAGGCTCTACTGTTGTTTTTCCTTTCTCTTTGATAACAAGTTTGATCCTGAGATCTTTTTTTTTTCAAACAGGCCAAGAAAATATTTTTGATCCCCCAAAAAATAACCCAATCTTTAAAGAAAAATATCTTGTTCGAGTGGTTTTATTTTTTTCTTACTGGTCTCGGTCAATTTTCCCTCCACAGAAACGCATGCTTTGTAGTCACATCAATTTAATGTTGCAAAACAATTAAAAACTAGAAATTTTTCAATTTTGAAAATATAATTTTGCGCACATGTCAAAGTTTGTGACTATATCACTCTCTTTTCAACTTCTTCTCGCATGGAATATTTTCGTGGCCGGATGTGCTGACGGCTATGCTGACTATTTCATCTGCGATGCTGGCAACAGAAGCTTTACACGGTCTCTTTTTGGTTTTTAACTCAAGATTGGTGCTATTTCAAAATTTTGATCGCTCGCTGGAATTTTATCCCCCCACAACCACCGCAAAAATTTTTGCTCATTCTGCATTGTTTTTAATCCCACTAAATAGCAATTTTTTGTGCTGTTAATTGTTGCTTGCTACGAATTGACGCCTGGTGTGAATTGTCTCCTTTTAAAATCTTCAAATCGTCACCCGCGATCAGTTCTCACGTGCGACGACTCGATTTTTTGATGCTTATTCAGAGCTGAGGTTTTTTTTTCTGGTATACATCTCGAAAAAAAGATGACTCTTTTTCCTTTTCCCCCCACCTCAAACAACATGAACGATTAACGAGTGATTTTAGAAGGTTCATTATCAGGACCAAATATGTTTGCCATAGCCTAATTAGTCCGCATGTCATTTTTTTAATAACAATTGAACAATGTAAACGAAATTTTCAGGTGAAGGAAAAAGAGCCAAAAAGATTCGTTTTTCTCAAAAACCTTTTTGGTTAGAAAAACCTCAAAATTCATATTCAAAAAATGAATATGCTTTTCCCATTATAGCACCCCCAGTGTAGAAAGAAATGAAGAGCGGACCGAATTTGTAACATCACACCAAAAACACCAAAAAACACTTAATTTACCATTACACCAGAAAATACCGAATTGCGGTCAAATTTCTAGTATAAAAACACTAAATTCGAGCCCTTACAAAAAAAAACACAAAATGTGTTCCGAAATTTTAGGGAAAAAAAACACCAAATTCGGGCCAAATTTGTTAGAAAAAACACCAAATTCGGGCCAACATTGATTCTTCCCTTTGTGAAGTTGATTACCGAAAGTGAAGTTTGCCACTCCGGAGAGGAGAGCCATGGCTGTGACCTTGGAGGGGAAGCCATTCAGACTGCTCACCGTCGCTTGCATGAACTGCACGTCCTAAACAAGCCACACAAACTAAGTCATTCCACTTAGTCTTGAATTTGGTAGGCTCCCAAGATTATAACCCCATGTCGTTTCAAACGAGTGTTTTTGAATTAAAATTTTGATTTTTAAGAAACAAATTTAGAGTAAAATGAGTATACACGGCAAATAAGTCCCAATCTGACAAACCACCCCCATTTTTTTGCTATTTTTTGTACTGTCTAAGGCATGAGGAAAGTAATGCATATTTTCAAGTTCTATATTTTCACGCATATAATTTCACAAAAAATTGTTGCAGGTGAAATGTTTTTTAACTTTGAGATCAAAATCAATAGCTTTCAAACTTCATGAAAAACTACGTCGAAATTGCTAAAGAAGAAGCCGAAATAAATTCGCTAGAAGAAAAATACCACCCGAAGTGATGATCATTATTCACCTTCTTTGACAGCAAAATTTGGCTCTTGTAACGTTTTGCATTTACAGCACCCTATTGTTCTCATTTTTGGATGTATGGCAAAACCCAACTGCAAACACATTTAATTTGTCTGCATTTATAATCTTTTAAAATTATTGGTTCACACACATTATCTATCATGTCGGTGGGGGAGGGGGGTTTGGGGTGTTAGAAAACGCGAGGGGGTGTAAAAGGTGGGGGTGGTGTTGAAAAAAAAGCGCGGTAAAGCGTTGCAGTTATTTACCCTTATGGCGTCTGTGAGCGTAACTGCTCTCTGTAGAATATCGGAGACGAGACACTGGATGTCAAACACTATGATGGTACAGAACCAGAAGTAGTGTAACACCAACACTGAGTACACCACAGTGTAGAGCAGACATCCAAGTACCATGCAGACTTCAAGGGCTGCTATCATAGCTATGCGGTAGCCGCCTCTGAAATTAGTTATATCCATTTGTAATTTAATTACATTTTATTATCACTTGTTAACACTTGTGAGAGCAAGTATGCGTCTTATCGGTGACAGGAGATTTTTTCCATTAAAAAGTGGAAATGGCCTTACAAGTGCTGCACAAACTTTTTTTTTCTTGACATCTTTTTTTAAATTTTTTTTCGGTTAAACGGTCGTCTAGCTAAGAATTGTCTGCTTAGTTACCGCTTGATAAAAACTGAGCTACAAAAAAATTAACGCTGGCTATTTTGTTTCTCCTCGTGTTTTTTCTTTTATGGAACTCCACTCAAGAAAAACGCATGTTTTTTTCGAATTTTGTTAAAGTTTTATTTAGACTAATTCGTCTATTTTCTTTTGGCCAGCTGTGTGATATTTTTTGATCGTTCAAAACTCGTTTCGCGTTTGTGTAGTTAAATATATAATTAGTATTTCTTGAATAAACCTTTTTCTATGTTATTTATGGGCTTTATTTTTGTTTTAAAATTTTTGAAACACTGAAGTTTTTTGTTGTGCAAACGTTCATATTCCAGTAGCCATCATTAAAATTAAAATGCAGTTCCGAGTTCTCGGCCATCACTTTAAAAAAAATTGAATAAAGAATCTAGACAAGTAGAAAAAATTCATCGTAAAAACTGGAAGAGCGTCTCTTTTTCCTCAAGGATGAATAGTCCTACTGTCGCAGCGCAAATGTAAATATTAGTTCATTGTGCTGTTTCTGCATGTAAAAACTAATGGCCGAGCGAAGAATTTAGTTATAGCACTAGTCAAATCACCAAGTATTCGCCGTTAATTGAGCCAGCTGGCATCCGTCGCTCGACTGGGTGCATCAGACGTTTGGTTAATACCGATTTCGATAGCAAGCATCCAATTATAGTTGAATGTTTGTTTTTACTTGATTGTGGTTGTTTGGTTATTGATTAGACACTTGCACGTTAAGAAATTCCACCAAGGCGTGGGTTGCATGCGTGCAGATGTTAGTTTGAAATACGTTGTGTTAAATTGGCGCTGTTTGCTGCAAATTATTGAAAATTCCTGCATTACGTTGGGTTACAAGCAACCTCCTTTCCCTAACACAAGTGTTGATTACTTTGTGCCGTTCCTAGTTCCGATCGGCAGAAGTACGGAAAAGAGACGGTTTTTTTGTTTATCTATCTCACCACTAGAGCAGTACACATTGAAGTACTTCCCTCTCTCAACGCAAGCTCTTGTGTTATGGGCGTGGAGAAGTTTAATACACGGCGTGGGATTCCAACTACCTTCATGTCCGACAACGGCATGAACTTTTTTGGCGCTCAGAAAGAGCTCTTAGCTTGCATTGAAAGTTGGAACAAGCTCGCTCGCGCAGTTTTTGTCCAGAAAGGGATCAAGTGGACGTTCAATCCTCCCAACGCATCGCAACACGGCGGCTCTTGGGAGCGGTTGGTTAGAAGTGTCAAGCATGGAATGTATGGCCTCTTAGGAAACAGAAGAATAACTGAGGAGTTTCTAGGAACCACACTTTGCCTTGTTGAGCAGTCATTTAACGCAACACCGATCACATACGCTAGTTTCAACCCGCTAGATTTAGAGGCGCTGACCCAAGAGCTCCTATACTGGGTCAACACGCAGCGAGTTTTCCGTCGCCAAGTTTTGAAGAAAACTTCGACCGTAAGAAGCCGTACGCTAGAGCGCAATCATACGCTAACGCAATATGGACACGTTCGATATGGGAATATGTTCCTTCCCTCAATAAGAGGGCAAAGTGGCAAACCACTCAGATGTTAAGTTGAGAGCCGGCGAATTGGTTTAGGTCATAGAGCCTGACAGCCCACGTGGACATTACCCACTCGCGCGTAACGTTAGACTGCACTACAGCAAGGACGGATGCGCGAGATCCGCTGAAATAAAGACCGTACGAAGCGAACTGACCTGCCAGACCGTAAAGCTCGTTCCGGTTCTTCCTTCTTTGGTGGCGGAGGATGATGCAGCGCAAATGTAAATATTAGTTCAGCGTGCTGTTTCTGCATATAAGAACTAATGAACAAGGGGTCTAGGACAAAAGCTAGACATAATGGTCGACTGGTTCGGCTTGGGTTCGAGTCCTCCATGCCCCTACCTTTATACAGGTAAACCCGAGGTGCTACAGCTCACTTGACTTTTCTAACCATTTTTTTCTTATAATACGGTTCAGCTTTGATTAAGGCTGACGGAAAAAAAGTGCAATTTTTCTCGAGTACAAAACTGGCCATTGTTATGGCCGTTGTTACCGATGTAAAAGTATGTTCGGAATTGTTATGTATATGAATTTTCCGGAGTTATTTTGTCGAGAAAATGCTCGTTAGTTCAATCGTTTGAAATTTGATATTTTTTTTGATTTGTTGAGATTAACGCGCACTCCTACCTTCTAACAAGTTATATAAAAACCATTCGGGGGTTTTGAACATATTAGAGGAGTAGTGTTAGATTTAAGACTTCGCGTAAAGAGGAAGAAAAGTGGTTGACGGTGCTTCCAGGCAGTGAAAACTAGATTGGACTCTTTTTGATTTTTGCTCAAACACTTTCCAAAATGATGTTTAGAATAAATTCTGCTGTTATACATCACACGAAAACATGCCAATGTGAATAAGTGAACATATCTGAGTATTTTTCTACAAGCAAATGACCTGATAGGGACAATATTGGGCAAATTGAATGGTAATTTTACGAGGGGTGGCAAACTGGAAAAGAGCCGGAATTGGTTTACCTACTTGAACACTTTGTTGAAGCTTTCCATAAATTTTGAATGTTGGTCGGAAAAAGTGAATTTGAATCTCTCTGGAGCGAGGTAACTGGTGGCCATCGCAATCCAGGCTATTGCACCGAATATGAAAGAAGCTAGCACGAACAATCTAAAAAATTAATATTTTGAATTTTAAAATTCCAAATCGAGCTCTATTTCGTATTTCAGAGTTTTTACTGACCTCATTTTTCGCACAAATTTTGGAGTCTGAAGCTTGCCAATTTGTGATCTTTGAGCTCGCATGAAGACCTATATTTAGAAAAAAAATTAAATCTAACTTTCGCTTAGAAAACGAGTCCGAGGTTGGTTTTTTTAATTTGAAAAATTATTGTCAAAATTGTCATATTTTCAATCACTGTTTTTAGGTATCAATAACACTCTTTACTATTGATTTTAATAATAGCATTAGTTCTGCTCTCAATTGAACTCCGTTCTAAAATATGAAAGTCGAGGCTTCTTCTTCTTAGTTGAGGCGAGTTTTTAGTGCAAAGCCTCAAAACAAACAAAAACCCGCGGTAAAAAAAACAAGACTGTTCATTATAAATAAAGATTCATGGACAGGATGAAAATAATCAACATACAAGATGCTTAGCTCAAACTTGGATCAAATGAGCTCGCTATGATTGCCTTAAAGCAACGAATCAGCACGGGAGAGGGGAGGGGGGTTGGGCAAAGTGTTCATGCCAGTGATTGACCTACTTTTTCTAGGGCGATGTAGAGACTTTCGCTGCGGTGGAATCTGGTATACCAAAACACAGACAAATACAGAAAAAAGTTGATAATGTAATCCAGAGTGTAATTTGAGAAGATATTTGAGCATCCTTGGTACACTGGTGAAGACGAACTGTTGCCTGATGTGTCGCTATTGTCTGACTAAAATGAACACTGTTTGAGTTTTGTTGAAAGCCCGCACTTACGTCCCACAGAGACAAAAACTGATAAAAGCCGAATAAATACAGAAAATTTACAGATTATCTTAAGTATAGAATCGATTTATCTGCGCCATTTTGCAAACAATAATCAATTCTGTACAGATAGAATCCATTTTTTTCCACCAAAAATAAATGGATTTTATCGCCAAAATAATCGATTTTTCTATTCTTTAAAACCTGTATATAATCTGCAGATAATCTGCATACAGTCAGTATACAATCTTTATACAATAGAATCTGTAGGTAATAATAGATTTGTTAAGATAATCTGTAGATAATATGTATATAATCTGTATAAAATGTGTATCAAATTGTTTATATTGCCTAAAACCTATAGGGTTGGTAACAATTTCAATTTTGATCTTTCAAAATTTAAAATAAAGATGTTTTTTTGGCAAATTCAACAAAAAAGTTGCAATCAGGAAAAATTATCCTCAGTTTTATAGTGAGCTGAACTCACTTGAGGAAAATTGGTTACCGCAAACTACAAGTTTCAAGAGATCCCTCTAAGATTTTGCATTCTAAGGGTTTCCGCCGTAAGAAACGTACTTTTGTGCAAAACTTCTTCAAATGCCATTCGAAAGATCAACCTGTTCAGCGCAGTTTTTTTCAGAAAAAACATCAATAAAAAATTTTGAAAATTGACACCGAGAAATTTTTTGCTGCAACTTATTTATACATTAAGAAAATAAATAATTTCTTCAGATCAAACATCAGTACAAAAATTTCAATAAAAGCCTGCATCATAATTTTGTTTCAATATACGCATTCTATCTGATTGGCGAGAATGTTGAGAAAATCAGTTTTTAATCTGTATATAATATGTATATAGTCTGTATATAATCTGTATTCTTTCTGTATACAGTCTGTGTATAATATGCATACAGTCCGTATAAATTCTGTAGAAAATGTGTATAAATTCTGGTCATAGTATGCATAAATTTTGATACAGAAAAAACAGTTTTAGAGTGTTTTGGCTATGATTATATAATGAATAAATTTAGTATAAAACATTTTCAAAACAAAATGTATTACAATCAATAATTATAACTTAATCGAAGTTACAACAGATCTGAAATCTGTATATATTTTTTTATAGATAATCGATTTTTATCCATTTTTGTCATTGCGGGGTATAATGGATCGAAATCGATTATAATACTTTTCCGAGACAAAAATAAACCTTTATAGTCGACGAGGGATGTAAAATTTAGACCGACGGTAAATTCAGATGTAAAATTATTAGTAGATGATAATTTCAGTTTTTTCTATGTGATTCAATTTAATCGATTACAAATTTTTTTTTGAAGGTCTGTCCCTTTCATGGATCAACCGTACAATTCCCTTTCACCGTAAGTAACCTACCTTAGAATGCCCTCCGTAGAAAGCATGTATTAAATCTGAAAATCGATTCTGTAAAGCATGCATTTCATGAAATCGCGCAATATAAATTAGTTTCTACTTTTTTGTATGCAGATTGCCATTTTTGAATGGCTAATATTTGTTTAGATTACTGTTTCATTTCTTATTTTTTCAGTAAACACTTAATTTTGAATGAATCCAGGCTCTCTCAAGTTTATTTCTTGAAAAATTTATAGTTTCTCCCCCTAATTTGATTGGGGGGAGGAAATTGGACGGTTAATCCCCATCCAGTTTTTAGCTGATAAACCTTGAAATTTTTCATAGTCGCTTTGGCGCCAAGATATGCTAATTCTGAGAAAAAAGCGATCGATTAAACTTCAAAAAATTAGGCTTCCAGTAACCGTTCGACACAGGGCCTAACATTGCTGAGCTTAACTTGTTTTTTTTTCAAAATATGATCTTTGTTGTGTTTAAGGATTGCTGAAAAAAATCAATTTGATCAACCAAAAAAAGTAGTTTTTGAAAATCTGACCCATACAAGAAAATTTTATACCCTCGCCTGTTTACCTCAATTAGCAGGTTTACTTGAGGAAGGGGATATAGGGATGGAGATAGCAATTTTTCAAATCGCCATTGAAAGAAAAATTTTTTTCTATAAGAATTGTAATGAGAAACTTAAACGGCGTGAAAACGTACAATAAAACAAGTAAACTTAAAGTCGAAAAACGGCCATTATGGGCGCATTTTAATCCATTTTGTTACAACTTTCAAAGACAGTAGGGTAACACATATATTGAAGATTTTTTTTTGCAGTTTTCATGATTAAAATTAAAGTTTTTGACGGTTTTTATTTTCCACATTGAAAAAATTATTTGTGTCATGGTTATAGATAATAAAAAGTAGTATTTTAATAGCAAAATTTTCATTAAATCACGATGATTGAAATAGGTCAAATTGATCAAATTTTTAGATTTATACGCGCTTTCTTATCGATTGATCGTATAATGTTCATTGAGTCAGCGGCAAATTGATCAGCTCTCAAAGGAATTCCAACTGGGCTGACAAACAAAACGCTTATCACGCAATTTCATAAAAGTAAATTGCTACACCATACAATTCCGAAAAGGAAAGCATGGAACAATGCTTATCGTACAAATTGCATATGGTAAAATTATATTTAGAAGGCTTAAAAATTCATAACGATACAAAAACTTTCAATTTTTTGGTTCGCAAAATCAGTTTATGCTTAAGAAAATTGGGTGCAAAAATTTATATATGCTTGTCCATTGCCCAAAACCAGATTTCATAATTTTTTTGCTTATGTATGGTAAAAAAAACGTTTGCTTGTCAGAACAAAACAGGCCACAATTTCAAATCCCACCTCAACTTTTTCGCAATAGAAGCTTTTTAACGATACAAAAACTTTCGATTTTTCTATGAGGGAAAGGACCAACATACGAGCTGTACAGCTCATCCCGGCGAACCGCTGTTGTGCCCCTGCTTAAGAAACATATGTATTTTTTTGTTTATATTTCTGGGCTGGGTAATGTTGCCTCACCCTCAAAAAACGAGCACAAATCATGGTGGGCATCAAACATACGACCTTTCGAATCATTTTACGAGAAGAATTTTTTCGTTCTTGGAAATTGTAAAAGAAGTTTTGGTCAACCTAGGAGAATACTTTTTTTTGAAACTCATAGTTAAATGAAAAGTTGTATGAAACTTGAACAAATAAAAACTTAAAACAATTTTTATGAAAATAAAAGAGCAATTTTATAGAACAAATTTGCGTCCTCAATTCTCAATATTTCGTAATAGAATAATAGGGAATAAAATTGGTCGAATTTCTACGAAAATTAGGACCAGTTTTGTGGTTGAATTTATAAACGATTGGGTTCATTACTTTTTATTACGCTAAAATAGGTTCAAGTGGCTTTTTTTTAGTGAAATATAGACTCAATTAACATGCGCGATGGAAAAAAAAGGCTGAAATGGGGACCAAGCCTCCACCAAATTTGCGGACCAAATTTAATTTTGTAAGTTTACTCACCTTAGCGCGTGGGGCAATACATAGCACTACACTGAGAATGTAATAAGATAGCAATAGGAACAGCACCAACACAGGGTAGCACAGATTGTACAATCTACAGGATATCTTTTTCAGCCTCCGACTGCTGCTTCCAGGCTCTAGCTTATACCATCCGAGCTAGAAAAATAAGCCAAAAAAAGGTGGATCAAAGATAATCGAACCTGGCTTCTTTTAGTTTTTTCTTGGGCCAAAAATAAGGTGGATCAAAGATAAACGATCCTGACTTGTCTTTTATCTGAAATGCAAATCTCAAAGAAATCGAAATATACGCATCTGAGTTTTTGAAAGTAAATGAATAGCCGGAAATTAGGTTAACAAACAAGTTTGATTAGTCAACCTGCGTTGTTTACTTTTCTTTGGCGCGATATTAAAAAAACCTCCAGTCTGAATTAATTTCAGACATCAAATCCTTGTAGCGTTATTGCTCTTCGCTTGTTTTTTATTAATCTTTTCATGTTTTGAAAAAAGTCTCGGCCGGTAAAACCCAAACCAAATTCTGCATCTAGCTTTAGCGGTTTCTGCATGAACCACAAAGAAGACAGTTGAGTTTCCGATTACCAAAAAACATGATCAAAAACTAGTTATCACAAATGTGAAGATCCCGTATAAAATGCAGAACTGAATTTAGTTGTCTATTTTGACAGTTTATTAAATCCTAAGTGATTTTTTTGTCTTATGCATAGAAATGATTAAATAAAGAACGAGCCCTTTTTAAAGTTTTTTCTTGTTGTGGCTCGTCATTTTTTCTGCGTTCCGTAGCCTGAATTTGCGTTTGTTATTTGACATTGCGTCAAGAATTTCTTAATCGCTGATTATTTCCTTAAAAAGTAAGCATGGTCGCTGCCGCCTTTAGATTTTAGTAATTAACTTCAATAGTTCATTTGCAACTCCCTGATGTAACAGAACCTCAACTTGTCGTTTAGTTTTCGGAGAATGCCTGTTTTTCACAAATTGAAGCCATTTCGAAGTATCAGCTTTTTTTAATTCCAATTTTTACTAATTCGGCTAAGTAGCAGCTCCATGTATCAATGCAGCATCTAAATTTTTTGGTTGAAAATAAGTTTTGTGAATGATTAGAAGTTGACTATGAGTAAATATTTGCCGCAAATGGTACATAATCGACGCATTTCGATATATTCTTTTAAAAAAATTGCATATGCAACTTGAAACTCAGTTGATCATCCAGATAGGGGCCAAGATACTATTGGGACGTTTCTTTAATTAGATTGATCATTTGGGTTTGTTTGGTCTGAATTCTATATCTACTGTTTCAGCCTGGCTAAGAGTTAATTTATTTTCAATCAGCCAAGTTTTAACACTTTCTAAATCGTTTGCTTTTGCATCTCTTCCATTTTTTTGTAGAAAAAAGGCTGCAATCATCGGCGTAGAGAGTTAGATACAGAATTAAAATTAACGGCCCCAAAACTGACCCCTGAGGAACTCCATAGTTGACAGGTTTTGAACTCGATACCATGTTCTCTACTGATAACTTCATTTTGAAATCGATCTTTCAGAAACTTTGATATCAATTTTTCCGCATTCATCTTAATCCATAAGCTCATCCTTTCTTTGCAAGATTTTCATGGTCTACAGTGTCAAAAGTTTCTGAAAGATCAAGCATTGTACAAGTCATTGTATCTTTGTTGCTTGATACATTCAGCCTCACTTACTACGAAAACCAAAATTTTCAATCAATCTTTATGTAATGCCGTAAAACTCGTCAAATGATACTGGATGCCCTTTTAATTAATTGCAGTTGATAGCTAAACAATTGAGTACCGTCAAAAAAGGTTAGAGGCCTTGCATAACGAAACAGTACTAACAAATCGAAGTCCAACAACTGTCTAAATGTGAGTGCCTTAGAAGTTTTCAGAAATGTGAGCTTTACAGGGACATTAAACCAACTTTGAAATAAATAAAAATAGATCTCAAGAAAAAAGCCCTGTGGTAAGCATGTGTAAACTGATAACCATTTAGTAGTTTTTGGGCCTAAAAAAAAACTTTTTTTGGCTTAAGCGCATGGAAGTCTGTTCGATAGAATAGTTTGAACCCAACATAACGAGATCCAGTTTTGGTTATAAACAACCCCAAAAGTTTGCTCAAGGCGCCAAAATCGTTTAAATTTGAGGGCGGAGCCTGCAAAGAAAAAATGCGTTTTTGGGTCTTATTCTCCCAAAAATGCCCCCAAACGGTTTTGTTGGCCAGCTTGTTTTTTAATTCCAACTTTTTTTGCAAAATAGGGTCTAAATTGTGTTAAAAATAGGGAGCGAAAAACAAGTCGACAAAATTAACCAAAAAAAAATTTCGAAAAACCATCTCCTTTGAAATTTCCTGGCAGATCACTGGTAACCTACCATCAATTTCACCCATCTGTCGAATCCCATGAGACTCAGTCGTGCTTTCTCGTCAAATGGAGACCCATCCCATGGCTGATTAGTATTATCCAGAACCTATAACATTTATTACTAATTAGGTTAAGTCTAGTTATCGACCAGGGAATATAGAGAAGCGCGTGGCTGAACTTTGCTTAATGTCTTTATATTTATTTTTCTATTTATTTTAAAAAAGAAAAGGACAAATATAGAAGCTGTTTGGTTCTTACGTTGCGTTCAGCTTAAGAACTACATCCATATTTTCCAGACTTTTTTGCGGGCTGCGAATTATTGTCTCACCCACAGTAAGGAACACAGATCACGGTCAGTTAACTTTTGCTAGTGGAGTGATACTTTAAGTATGATTGGCTCAGCTTCCTCTTTAATTATAACTGGAGCCTCCAACAGGGTCTTTTTAGTGCTTTGGGAGAGCTCGGAAAACCATTTTGGTCGACCTACATCTTATTTTGGAAAACCATCTAGGTCGACTGATTTTTTGAAGATCCACCAATGACTGGAGGAATATTTTTTTCAAAGCTTCAACTTTTTCAATTTGTTGGACAGGGGCGGATCTAAGATTTTCTCGAGGGGGGGGGGGGCGGAATTTCAAAAAATTTTCGAAATTTTGTCGACTTTTTTTTAGGTCGACCAAATTGGTTTTCCGAGCTCTCCCAAAGCACTAAAAAGTTCCTTTGTTGGCCAAACTAAACTTTCTGCGCCACCAAAGTTTGGCCAAAATTTCTGTTTTTTCGGCGTGCGCTCCCCTCTTAAAATTAGTATATATTGTGGGGCCAAAGGCGCCTTTAGAAAAGTTTTAGGGTCCGTCAGCCAACATTGGATATCTGAAAATAGTTCAAAGGGGGGACCCTTTGTGTCGGTAAGGGGTCGAATCCCTGAGAAGGGGGGCGTCCGCCCCCCCCCCCCCCTAAATCCACCCCTGTTGCTGGACATTATTTGACGACTGGTCTTAAGGTTTTCCGTTTTTTTGTTGAATATTGAATGTTGACACGACTATACTTGACCGCTATAGACGCAAAATTGAAGTGCCTACCCAGTTAGTATGATTCAATATTGAAATAAAAAGTTGCTCCCCAAGAAATATCAGGCTATAAACGTTCACTCACCATTGAACATTGTATTTGTTTCAAATTATAATCCGAATTTTTTATATAAAATTTATGAAATAGCATTTTGAAATGAAATAGCCTTTTGATAGGGTCTGCTATTGTAAACTGTCGCCCTAGTTTCTTAACCAATTTTCTGCTGTAAAAACTTGAGAAGCGCCCTTGGAAACAAAGCGCCATAGTTCCTATTACACGCTACAGCAAAACTGGTCTGAGTTCAAATTCTTACAATTATTTCTCCGAGCACCGAGTGGACGAGTGAGCGCTCTAGATTCCCACTCGTATTCAGTCGTATCTCTATGTCGCTGTCGCCGAGACTGATGTCGGGTCTGAAGCTACTGGCGATGGTGGATCTCATGCGCTCTGGGTCTATGCTCACGGCTGAGTTGGTGTAAGAAATGATTCTGTCCTCGGGACTGTTGAGTGTCTGCCCTGAAAAAAAAGAGTTTTAACCCGCTAACGGACAAAAAAGCGATCACGAATTTGTTTGAATCTGTGTTTGAATCTGTGTTTGATCTTCCCAGCTATTCGGAAACACTATAAAGGCACTATTTGTCACTTTTTGCACCGTAAGCAAAATAAAAAAATCAGGCCAAAAATGAAGTTTCAGGGCCCTAGTTGAAAAGTTCTGACGAAAAGATTTGAAAAAGTAAGCTGGAAAACAATCATCTGAAACAAAGCAGCGTAATTTTCGGAAAAAAATCCATGACCAGATCGAGAAATTCAGTTTTGGACTCTACGCTCAAAAGAGAACACAATGGCAGTGCCTACGGAGTTGCAATTCATGGAACAACTGTAATAATCATAGGCCGATTTTTTTGATCAGCTCATTTGGTAAAGTTTTTGAGAGGCTGTTGTCTAATAGATTAGTCCATTTTTTTGAAGAGTTTTTTTTCTCTTCACTGAGTGTCATTTTGGCTTTCGTAAAGGTTATTCTACAACTGCTGCGGTAGTTTTTTTGCTAAATGAACTTCAAGTCGGAATCATTACAAGAAAAAGCCATCTGCTTGTTTTATTGACCTAAAGAAAGCGTTTGGTACAGTCAACCACCGGTAATTAATTCTGAAATTAAAACAAAATTTATGAGATAATTTCAGTCAAAAACTGCAACATCAGATTCAATTGTGTTAAGCAACAACACATGTAAACAGGTTTTGGCCATGAAGTATTTATGAAAATTGGTTGATGAAAAACTGAGTGTTAATCCTCTCATTAAATACTTTTCATGCAAATTATCGAAATTTTGTGGTCTTTTATATAGGATCATCGTGTTATATATACGTGTTTTATCGTAAGCATCTATTTAATTACCACAAAAGTTTCAAAAAATTAATTATTCAGTATGGTGTTTTGATATACGGTTGCTCAAACGAAACTAGTCTGAATCAGGTATTAAAAAATCAAAAACTAATAAAAAAGAATAAAACTTTTCAAATGGTGCGTGATTCCGTTCGGAACTTGTTGATTGAAAGTAAAATATCCGGTGTTTTTGAAATGCACCACTTTGTATGAACCGTTAAAAGACGTAGTCAAACAGCTCTTGAAAAAATGCAATTTAAATTTTTTGAATCTTGTACAACCCGTTCGGACTTTGTGATGAACCTCAAGTTTTTTTTCTTTTCATTTTAAGGGAACAGGTGTCAAAATATTGCTACTAAAAAGGATGATTAAAGTTTACAACCTCTTGAATGTTTTGAAATAATTTGAAAATGTACCTGATATCGAATAATGATAGCGCTTTAATTGCTATATTCACAGGATATTAAACTGCTACTTTTTGATGAAAGAGATTTACACGACATTGGGTTTAAAAACAAAAAACAATGCAATTTACACGAGTTATTTCGGTGTTGAGAGAGCAGTTCGATAAAAGCTTTGATACTCTACAACCAAGCTTTATTGTGGATCTGTTTTCTGGTTTTCTGCGAAATTCGGAACCAAATTTAAATCGATGAGGCTTCAGTTAAGGCCGCTTTTTGATTGCTTGAAAGGAATTGAATATATCAATGCGCTCAAGCAAAACTTCAATTCATTTCAATCCTCTACTGTCGATTCAGCTCATTGACACTTTCAAAAGTCGCACTCCCCAAATCTGTTACATTGCGAGGCCAAGCTGTGCATTTTTTGAATTATAGGCGGATTTTGAAACAGATCAGTATCAGATTTGTTGCGGAATCCGCAACATTACTACTAGTCTTTGATCTTCTTTACTTTTTTGGATTCCACAAACAAATAGCGAAAACACTGTACTGCTAAAACTCACTCGAAGATTAGGCTAATTTGCGGAATCCGCAGCAATATTTGTGGAATGCGGAACAATTTGTGGAATCCTTAAACAAATATTACAAATATTACAAAATTGAGCTGTTGCCGAATCCTCAACTTATGGGGAATCCGCAACTTGTAAGCGGAATCATCAAATTGTAAGCGGAAACCTCGAATTGTAAGCGGAAACCGCATTTTGATTGCGGATTCCAGTTAAATGTTTTGCAGCGTTTTAAACTAAATCATTTAACTACACAGAAACTAGCAAGTAAATGAAATCTTTCTGTTAGGCGTGAAGAGAGATAGAATAATAGCTAGCCTGTAGCAATAGTTTCATAACGACAAAATGTTTTCACGGGACCTCTCACTCAAAAAACCACAGAACTATCTTATCTCAAATACTGATGATGTGAAGTCTCCTCCAATAATCCTCTGAACCTGAACCATCTCATCTCAAAAACTGATGAAATGAAATCTCCTCCAATAAAACTCTGAATCACCTCATCTCTAAAATACTGATGATTTGAAATCTCATCCAGTAAACGTCTGAACCATCTCAGCTCAAATACGGATGATAAATTCTGAACCAAATACTGAACCATTAAAGATTTTTCATCAATCCTGAACACTTCAAGAAACTCATTTGAGGAAATTTTCTGAGTGATCGATACTTAAATATTTAAGGTTGAAGGTGACATCGACTGATTTAGTTTACCAATGTTTCAAGTTTTGGTCGTGAATTCCACTGACGATGGTTATTTCCTCTTTCTTATATTCCGCATTGTCATAGATATTAATTTCAGCTCTAGATTTTAATTGTTCATATGCAAGCTTAGTAATAAAGAAAATAGCGGAATCCACGGATTCCACTTAAATTTTTCGGAATCCACTTACAGTTGCGGAATCCAGAACAACTACCTTACAAATGCGCCGACAAAAGTTACGTTACAGGTATTTGTACGCGGAATTCACGAAAAATTTGTAAGTGGAATCCGCAACATTTTGGACAGTTTAAAGATTTGTCTCTGGAATCCAGGAATATACATACACAAAATTGTGCAGCTATCCAGTGCACAGTTTGGCCTCGTAATGTACTTGAGACTACTTGAAGGTTGAATTCTGTGTTCTAATTTCGAAAGGGAACTTTAAACTGAAAGGGATCTACTCAACAATATCGGGAGATTGTTAAGTAGATTATCTTATTCGAATTTTTCTATCAATCAGAAAGCAACAAAATTAGAATTGTCAATAGAAAGCTCTCTGCTAATTTGCTGTATTTATTCATAGGGGAGATTCTTAAGTAGATACCATAGGGGGAGATTGTTAAGTAGACCCAGAAAAGACCCCTCCTTTTTACTTACTTTGAACTTCATAATATCTGGCTATTTCGGTTTCATCTATTGCACAATAAGACGAAGAGCCCGTTTCATCGAATGTGCCGTAATTAATCTTCGGGTCAACTTCTGGGCCATGTTGGGTTTGGAAGCTGACTGAATTAGTTGAAGATGGGTCACAATTTGAACTTTTTGTGTCTGAGTTATTAATGCTCATTTTGCTACTGCTTCATTAGAAGAACAGTAGTTATAAGTAGTTATAAGTCATAATAGTAGCTTGAAGCAGATTTAGCGCCTGTTCATACTATGGTTATACAGCATCAATGGTACTGCAGTTTTGTAAAGCCGTCTCGAAAGTAAACTTAACCAGAAAATAATTAGTTTGATCATGCCAAGAAACGCAATTGTAACTCTACGCGTCTATTTTACTCGCACTAATCAGAGGTCGGTTCAGATCATGCAAATTGATATAAAACTGAGATTAATAAAGGCTACCTAAATTCAAAATAATATCTTGACTATTTGTATTCAAAGTTAAGTCAAGTTCTGTAGATTTGCCATTCATCTTTCGAATCAAGTTTGATTTACCTTGATAAGTTAAACTTGAGGACATTTTAAATATGCAGTAGATTTATGCTTTGAACTCTCGGGAAATATTACACGCATATATCTTAGATTTAGATATCTGTAAATTGGTCAACACGTTTTTTTTTCGACACGACTGAAAATACCCTTTTTCCAAAAAGAGAAGATTGTAACTGGTTGCTTTGAGTGTAGCAAAAAACGGGATCTACTTAACAATTGCCCTACCCCGTTTAAGAAAGGGGAGGGGCAATTGTTAAGTAGATTAGAATAACGCATTTTTGACCAATAAGAATGCAGTAAAATTCTAATTCTCAATAGAAAGCTCAGTGCTAATTTACTGCTTTTATTAATAGGGGTGGCAAGTAGATACCAAGGGGGGGGGATTGTTAAGTGGATCCAAAAAACGTTCCGAGTACAGGTTGGCCGACTATTCGTAGCTGTCAAAATTTCGTTGCAGGAGACAGTTGTTTGAAAAAAAAATTGGGGCGCGCCTTGCCTGATTGGTAGTTTTTAAAAATATACTACGTTTCGAGGGTAAAATTGAAATCAAAATTGTGTTCTAGTTGGAGTTTTTGTTTGTTTTTGCAGAAAAGTTGAGTGTTGCTTTTTCTCACGTTATGGTGCGATTTGGCATTATTTGAGTTCTATTTGGTCTGAATTGATAGTGCTACATGATGTATCTAAGATGAATTTTAATGAAACGTTGAAAAAAAAGTTTTCAGAGAAGAAACTTTAAATTACATAGAAAAAGAAAACATATCTCTGCATTGTTTTTTAATTACCACACTCTCTTAAAAATGATATATAAACAATCGAAAACTGCATCGTATATAATTTTTGGGAAATTTCTTTTTTGGAACAGTTCTTTTACATTCGATTTTCTTTCAGGAATTCCATTGTCTTGAAAATGCCTTTTCGGATATATATAATAAAATCCTTTTTGTGCTCCTTTGCAGTAACCATCTGACTATCGGCTTTGAATCCTCAGCTCATAAATAAAAGAATAAATGCTTCATCAAATATTTTCCTATACTTTAATATAGGTCCATCTCCAGAAACTTCTAGAAATTGTTTGCTGAACTCTGCTGCTAAACTTGAACTTACCTGACTTCATGACATATTAGCAAAATGTCTTGCTACATAACCAGAGCATCTCTGTGCAACTAAAATTTCCAATGAAAGTCCTCTGTGAGGCTATATTCTTCCAATTATTCTGCTTTTTCGAGCGTTGCAACACGTTCAAGAGTAAAAATTAGTTTTTCCATCTGTCTTAAATAATCTCTCTAATAAGGCTATTCCAAAATCTTTCTATTATCTGATTGAACATAGTCGTATAGACTTCCTCAGGAGAATTTAAGTTTTCGAATCATGATTGGTTTTCATCTAATGCATTGAAATTTTTTAATATCACAGACCTTGTCAAAGAACTTATATCATGCCTTCAAAATTCTCAGAATTGCATGCTGCAGTATGAAGAATTGGAAAATGATGGGTTACATGTGCTCAATTGTAGATTTCAGCTAATCTCCTCCAACAAAGATGTTTGAACTAGGGTTCCTTGAAGGCTTTGTTGGTCTTCTGATACATTATTTGATAGCCGTAGAAGGACTTGCTTAGAAGATTTATTATTTATGTACCAACAACTGATAAAAAATTTTGAAACACTTTTTGAGGAGAGTATCGTAGAAAACGTGAATGTTGATTCACTGCAAGACAATCTTCATGTACAAAAAGAAAAGAAGAGAATAAATTAGCTAATTTTCTAGTTTGAACATTAAATTTTGCCTTCTCTGGGGATGTGTTTTTTTTGCTTAGATTTGCACAGATATCATTCAACAAATATCAATATTTATAATTTCCGGAGGAAAACCAGCAAAGTTTAATTTTAGTTCATCTTCAACAAGAATGTCACAAATATCTCATGAAAAAAATTCTAAAATTTCGTTTAGCTTTACAAAACAGAATTCGCTGAAGGTGATCAATAACTTTTTATTTTTAAAAGAAAATTTCCCGCCTTTTTTCATTTTTATGTTTTTTTTCTTTATATTCCCGTCTCATGTTATCTTTTTGTCCCTCTCAAGATTCTAATCCACCAAGGATAGTTTAGCTTCACGACTGTAGAAGAAAAGATAAGGACGTCCCATAGCTTTAAATAAGGCCTTAAAGGATCACAATAGCTGTCGACGTTGAAGCAATTTAAGTTATTTTCTGCTTACCAGATTGTTACAATTCTGAACCTCAAAATCTAATTTTTGACATCTAGTAAAGAACATGACCAAATTCTCAAAGCTACGAGTTCCATTATGTCTAGCTTTGAATGTCTGCATGTCGTTTTTTGACGAATTGAGTGAGAATTAAGTTGCTTTGCATCTACTAAAATGATTGGTTGGCAAATTGTAAGGCCTTTCCCAATCAAGTTCTCATCAATTACTGCCATTCGAGTGAAAACATTTAAAGATCCAAACGTCATGTTTTCGCATTAATTTAGAATTTGTTTTTGAAATTTTCGCCAATTGAGAAAATCTTGTAACTTGTAGGTTTGTGCAAAAAAAATTACTAGGTTTGATTGTGAGCATTTGTTTTTTATCATATCAATTCCATTGTTAAGATGAAATTCATTTTTATTCGTATAGCTCCAATAACTGGATCAGCATCCCTAATGTTGTATTATTGCAAAAAAAAAATTTAAGTACAGGCAATCCGTTTTATAACACATTCCTTTTAAAGTATTTTGATCCTCCCAATCCAATTTGTAGCTTCTTCAAAGCTTCTTTCTAATCAGTTCAGCTTCCTATTTTTCTTAAAGCAAAAAAAATATTCTCTAGAAAATCACTTGTCAATTATTTGAAAAACGCTCTCTGCGTTGGAAATTCTGGAAACTCAAGCTTGTCTGGGTTGCCACACCAGTAATAAAGAAAAATCCATTCATTTCGCTAGATTTGTAGGTCTTCAGAAAAAATTAGAGTTTTTGCCGATTTGCTAATTGCCTCTTGTTTCAAGCTTCAAAAATATCGCATTTTGTAAAAAGCAATACAAAAAAACCCACGCATTTCTTTCTAATCAGCCTGAATTCGTCTTAATACTCAAAATTATGCAGACGGTTTATTCAAAACTAAGACAGAATTCTGATTTCGGAATCCGATATACGTTTAAAGTAATCTCGTTACGGTTATAATTATATGCGAATATGTTTAGAGGTAACCTAATGAAAATTCTGATGGCAGAAGTTGAAATTTAAAAACGAGTATGCATTTTATCTGAGCGTTTTTAGAAACAAACTCCAATCAGAAAAGTTTTTAAAGAGTATTTGGAGTGGTAGTTGATTTTGTCTTTAGAAAAAAAAATGTCAAAGCAGAAACTTCAAAAATGATGCATTCAAGAAAGCAGCAAATACGCAAACGTAATCATAATCAGAATATTTATCTAGAAAAATGTAAATCTTAAACAACATATGGTCGAACAAACTGTGCCAGCAGTTTTTATACTACAGCCAGTTACACAAACAGAACTTGGTTTATACACAGACTTAAAAAACAATGAACCTTCAATACGGAATAAAATAAAAACAAATATCTCTAGCCCAACAAAACAAATTTCAACAAACAACTTCAATACTATGACACCAATTTAAAGTAAACTTTTCTAACTCAGATGCCTCCAAGAAAAACTTTCATCTCCATAGACTAAATGCAAGTCGATATTTTAGATTGACACGTTTTTTCTACCGATTCAGTTTTCCACACTTGCAAGTAAGTTCTTTACACGAATAGCAGCGGTTGACTTACTTCAAATAGAAACTAAAATTTTTATACGTCTTATGCTAAATATTTATCTAGCAGGGGTAATGATGAGGCTGTCAATGAATCATGAAACACAAAAAAGCGTTTTATCAGTTTATTTCATCAAAGTAGTGAATCTGATATCATAAAAATTAATTCGTAGGGGGTTCATTTTGTGTGAAAGATACCACAACATAAATCTTTTAAAGGGGTACTATCAATTAAATGTTGGTGAGATTCTTGGAGCGATATTTAATAATTTCAACTCCCAAGTTAATCAAATAAGTTATATGAGCTTATCGCATCAGCAAGAGTACCAAAAACCAAACATTATAATTTTAGTCACCTTATGATGATAATAACCTGTTCCGAGGAGGTTGTTCAGAAAATTGAAAAATATTATATTTGCGAAAACTAATAATTGTTTCTTGACACAATAAATCCAAATTTCATTCTAGTCATCTTTTTTGTTAATCTCTTGTTGAAATTGAAAAGTACTCTTGTTCCTGTTATTCACAAAAAATTGTTTAATTACCATCTTATTGCCAAGCTAGTCTCTTAGTTGATGTTCGATATATTAGGAACTCAGTTATCCGCATTCCCGAGGTTGGACACTTTTTTATGTATCCAATACCCCCAACAAATTGTACTTTATGTTAGAATGATAATCTTTTACGGGAGGACCTTTGCCCAAATCAAAGGATTCCAGCGCACTTTCAATCTCGCCAATTTTTTCAAAATGATCCGCGTTTTATTAAAACATTTCAAAACAAAAAACAATGGCGAACTGCACAGCACCATTATTAAACCAGCCAACAAATACTGGTATCGAATTGTATGTCTTGCAAACAGCCTAACAGTTCGCATTACTTACATCAGATTGATTAAGCCTTGATAATGACAACTGATTCTCCCCTTTGTTTAAAAATTTGTGATCAAATAAATAATTCGCATACAAAATTACCTCCACAGCTGCCACACTTGGTTATGATAAATTCAAGCTAAAAGCTAATACACCAATTGCAAAAATTCCTCGCTTATTTGTAGGCAGATTAATTATGTGATAGTTAAGACGTCAAGAATACGATGTCTGCAATATCTGCAACCAATTAGTGTTCGCCAGAAATAAGCGGAGAAGTGGGTATATGATATTTAAAAGTCTTTTTATTACTGTTTGCAATAATTGCATTTAAAAAAGTAAATTTTTCTGCCCTATCTATTGTTCCCAATTTCTGATTGGTAATTTTTCAGCATTAATTCCGTTAGTTTACTGGCAAAATAATGCCCTGTTTGTCTGGAATTGGAATTAACCGTTCAATGGAGGAAACTCCGCAGAAGGAAATGTCCGCAAACTTTCCATTCTATTGGTACTGATTTTTTTTAAAGATTCTCAAGTCCAAAACTAGCTGGCTTTTGACAAGTTTTTATTCCGAACATGCCGAATGGAATTTTACGTCCGAAACTTAGGTTTAATTTACAAATGTAACATTCGTACAAGCTAAAACACTAGCGATGAAGTTATTAGTCAAGTTTTATGAAAAAATTCGTTTCACTCATTGGACTTTCAAAGACGACGCTTGAAAATTGTGCATACAGCTATTTTTTAAAACTGCAAGCGCAGTGAAGCGTGGTCATATGATAAATGAACACCTTCACAAAGTTTTTTTTTAACCATAATTGCATAAAAAATTGCACAATTTTCTTGCCAATTTTTGTAGGTAAAATAATCATTCCTATCAAAAAATGAAGATGAGCCATCTCATATGTTGCCAATTATGCTGTTTATTGAAAAATTAAAACTAAATTGTTTTGTTTGGTTCTGGACGCTGATTTAATTATTGATTATAACCTTCTCATGGAAGTGGACGATTTCTAAGCGTTCACAATTCTTTATCTAGAACTGAGATCAAAAGCTGTTGAAGTTTTTTTGCACCGGATACAGTCGCGGTCTTCATGAAGAACAAACATTTACTGTCAAAACTATTATGATGCTCAAACTATTAATGCGTTGCTCTACAACGAAGGTCTTATAAACATCCATTTTTCGACCTTCAACCGTATGAAAAACTAAATGTTGCCCAAAACAATACAAACAACTTACTTTTTTTGTGAATACAATCATTCAACTTAATCACCAATACTTCCAAAACTTTGTTCATTTTACCAAACTTTTTTACAGTACTTACAAAAACCTATCAGCCAACCTACCCTTGAATGACCCGTTTTTTACCTACAAAAATCTAAATATAAAAAAGAACATAGTACCCGTCAGAATACACCCCACTGCATCTGTATAGACTGCCATTAACCGAACTCTAGCCCATTTTTCCAAACACGGTGAAATCCAATGCCAGATTTGCCAGTTCTCACATTTTACTCGTTCCTTTGCCCATTTTTCCAAGGTAGTTTATGTTACAATGTAACAACTTGACCGAGGTTGCATCTTGCGGAAAAATTCGAACTAGCAGTATGGCAATTTATCGACACCTCACAGTTGCCATTCAAATATCTTGTATTGTACAGAACGTCTCCCATCTACAACTCAAATTTGCCCAAAGTTTTGAATCCCTTACAATTTGTCCAACCAGTAGAATTAATCCTTCAAAGCTAATAGACTATTCACATACAATTTTTTTCTACTTCTCAGAAGTGGTAAGGCATCATGCTTCAAAAAAGCCACTCACAAATCGATATACCATTTTATTTAAAAACTTTTTTTCCCATTCGTTTTTTTGTATAATAACATAAGACACAAAATCTTCTTTAGATTGAAGCTATTTTATACACTTTTTACCCATACCGGTTTTTTTAGTCTCTTTTATCTACAAAGGGAGACCCAGTGGTAAGCCTGTGGTTGACTTAAGGTGGACATAAATTTAAGATGTTTGGTTTTAAGTAGAAATTGATTTCTATTTTGTTTTTGCTACATATAATTTTCATATCCGCGGTTAATTTGGAATCTAAAAACATTCGAGTTTTTTGTATCGCTAATCGACAGCATGAACGTCGTTCTTTTTTTTTTCTCCGTGTTGGATGTGTGTTGGATTATAATGTTTTTATAAATAAAACATTACATTTTTATAATTGTCTTTTGTCGTTTAATTTTGTTATAAATTTTAATGTTTGAGTACAGTTTTTCAATGTAATTGGATTGCAATCATCTCAAACCTGATTGAAAGCAAAAAAGGAAATTAAATCATTCGCTTATTCGATAAACTATGTTTTTTATTCCTTGTTGTTAATCAAAAAAAATTCAGTACAAATTGGAATTGCAATCGTTTCAAACCTGACCGAAAACAAAAAAAGAAGTTGCTTTCCAACACCACAAAAAGAACTTTTTCAACCTGAAGGAAATTAAATCATTCGCTTCATCGATAAACTATGTTTTTTTCCTTGTTGTAAATCAAAAAAAATTCAGTACAAATTGATCAACATCTTGTCAGATCCACCCTGTTGAATACAAAAGAATTAAAGTATTTAACCACCTCTCCAATTTTTTCAGTTGAATTCATCAGTTGACTTTTTTGTATGCGCCAGACTGAGTTGGTTTATTTGCTTTCTCTGAGTTTTCAATGCAACTGTTTTTGTACTCAAACTTTTTACTGGAATTTTTTCTACCTTGTTTATTCAGTTGATCATTTGCACATCGACAGTTTCTTTCAAGATCGCGAATTCTTGTTTTCATCTCAAGCCTTGTTTCCTGGCAAACAGTTTGAAATTCAAAACGAAATCGCTGATCAGGTCACGTGGATTCTTAATGTACAAAAAAATGAATTTATCAGTTAGATTCAATGATCCTAAAATTGATATCGGAACACGCTTTTCTTCCTATATTGTAAATTTTGTCTATTTGTTCTCTTCGGTAGGAACAAAATTGGACTCAAAAGGTAAAACTGCTAAAGATTTGAAGAGTACCTTACTTTGAATCCATTCAGCTTTTCCAACCAGATTTCCTAAAGTCCATTTGCGTTCTTTGTGTAAATGTATAACACTCTGGGTTACTCTCAGCCGAGTTTTATTCTCGTCATTTAGTTATATCAACTTTGCGTGTTGTTGCGTGCACGCAACCCATTGTTATCATGTGGATTATTTTCTAGGCCAAGTTTTTTATTTTCAAAAGTTTGATTTCCCCATAATGGCTAATAAGTATAACGAATTGCCTTTTGTTACGAGTCATCGTCTTTTCAAGTATTACAATTTTGTCGTTAATTTAAATTACCGCCTGTCAAAATTTGTCGCCTGCTACGAGTTTTTGCCTCCTTTCGCCTCACGCTGAATACAAAAGCTCTGCTAAAATTCAAAGATCAAAACAAAATAAAAAAAAAGCTTGCAAGAAAGTTAGCTGTAAGCTTCAAAAGTATCTCATTTTTTTAATTGTAGAAAAAATCCCACACAATTATCTCTAATCAGCCTGGAGTAGTCTCAATGGAGCAGACCATTTTTTCCCCATAAATTAATTCAGAAGGAGTTCATTTTCGTGCGTAAAGATAATTTACATGGGTACAAACATTTAAGTGTTGGTAAGAATCTTGGAGCAAGAAAAGCCTTTATTACTTCGTATCCCAGGTTATTGAATTGAATTACCTGCGCTAATAATATCGGCAAGATTATCAAAAACCAAACCTAAGGGTTATTTTTATCTTATGATAAAAAAATTATCCTGAAGAGGTTATTCAGGAAACTGAAACTGTTTCTTCAAGCTAAAACTGTAATAGTAATTGTTACTTGCTTGAAAGAAATGATTCCGCATCCATAAATGCGGAACTCGAGTGATTTCTTTTCTGTGTATAAAGTTTTAAAACAAAGGAAATTAAAAGAGAATTGATTCTTTCCAAGAAAACTGTTTGGAGAAAATGATTTTTTTCTTGAAAGACAAAATGAAATTTTCATTCTAGCTATCTCTTTATCTCAATTTACAAAACAATATTATTCCCCAATAGCAGCAGTGAAGTTACCCACTGCAGAAATTAACGACCTTTTACAACTAAATAACCACGATTACCGCCATAACCAGTTTTACAAAGTTTCCTTCTCTCGTTTCTGACACAAATGCAAAGTTCTTTCTAAACCTTCCTATTTTTTTAAATTAGAAAATATGATGTTTACTATCATCCACCAACCCGTTATTGTTATTCTTATGAACAAAAGTTAGCAAATAACATCTCAATTACAAGCTTATTTGATAATTAATATTCGATGTAATAGACACTTAGTATTCATCAAAATCCTGATGTGGTCCAGAAATGATGGTCCAGAAATGATGATCCAGAAAATTGTTTTACAAATAATGAACGTCACAATTGTGTTTTAAGTTAGAATGATAAATTTTTACCAAGGACTTTTATCCAAACCACAAGGTTCAAGTGCTTTTTTTCATCCATGCTGAAATTTTTAAAGTTACCCCCGTTTTGATGAAACTTTACGAAACACATTTTAATGGCTAACTGCATATCAAGATTATTAAACCAACCAACAAATACGGACATCTAATACTATGTATTTCAAATAGTCAAACAATTATCATTCCCTAGATCAGATCGAATTAGGCTTAAAATGACAACTGAGTGTCCTATTAACTTAGAAACTAGTGATCAATTTAAAAAGTAGCATAAAAACTTACCTCACAATTACCACCCTTGGTTTGCGTTGATTGTTATAGTTATCCAAAGTACCTATTCTTGTTAAGTGAAATAAAGAAATTGACACATTTTTTTCTAATGAGACTGAAGTAGTCTCAATACTCAAAATTATGGAGACAAATTATTTAAAACGAAGATAAATTTTTGATTTTTGAACCTGGTTCACGGTTAAAAAATCTGACTTCAGTTATAATGGTCTGCGAATACTCCTAGAGGTAACCTCGCAAAAAATCTGAGGGCAGAAGTTAACAATTATTAATATGCATTTAAACTTAGCATTTTCAAAAAAGAATCACTTTAGGAAAATCTTTGGAGAGTATTTAGAGTGGTAGATGATTTTATCTTTACTTGCTATCTATTCAAACCGAATAGCTAGCTTGATTTCATATCCAATCGTCATGAAGGCGGATAAGTTTGCCGATGAGTTGTTATTGATCAGAATATTATGAACTGTATTAGTTAAATTTGAGGATCACTAAATTGCCAGTTTTGACAATATGGCTTAACGTTAACTTTTACAGTTCATAATATTCTGATCAATAACATCTCATCGGCAAACTTATCCGCCTTATGATCCAACCTAAAAATTGAAATAAAGGGTTCCATCAGTTTAAAAGAAAAAAATTTAACTAACTTAGTAACCTCTGTAATTTATCCTTTTTCAAACTTAACTTTCAAACTGACCCCCGTTTTGATGAAACTTTACGAAACACTTTTCATGGCGAACTGTACATCAACATTATTAAGCCAACCAATAAATACGGACATCTAATACTATGTCTTGCAAATAGCTTCACAATTACCATTCCCTAGACTAGTTTGAGTAAGCCTTAAATTAACCACTGAGTGTCCTATTTACTTAGAAACTTGTGATCAAAATAAAAGTTAGCACAAAAATTTACCCCCAAAACTACCACACTTGGTTTGCGTTAATTTTCATAATAAACCCAAGTTAAGAGCTAGTACATCATTCGCATAAATTCTTTGCCCCATATGCAGGCAGATTGTTCAAGTGATACATATGACAAAAATTGATGAGGGCAATATCGACAACCAATTAATGTAGTCAGAAACAAGTGGAAGGGTGAAGATATAATAGTTGAACACCTTTTATAACTGCTAGCAATAATTTCAACAAAGAAAGTCAAAATATCTGCTCAATCTTTTTTTCAAAAATCCGTTAAAAAAATTTATGCATAAATTCCGCAAGTATAATGATAAACGAATTTCCTGTTTGTCTGGAGTTGAAAACAACCATTCATTTGAGAAAACTCCACGGTAGGAAATATCCGAACAATTTCCATCCTTTTTGTACTGAAAATCTTGTGTGGTTTCTTACAAATTTTTTGCCAAAAATGCCGAAAGCATGTTTACGTCCTAAATTAGATAATTTAAAGAATGTAGCACCCGTGCAAAATTAAATACTGGCGATCAAGTAATGGGCCAAAACTTATAAAACAAATTGTTATTCACTTATTGGACTTTACAACACGACGCTCCTACCATATGCATTCAGCTAAATCTTTAAAACTGCAAGCGCAAGGGTGGTCTTATGATAAATGAACACCTTTTAAAGTTTTTTTACCACAATTGCACCAAAAGCTGCATGATTTTTGAGCCACTTTTTTAAATTAAATAATCAATCTACTAAAAAACGAACCCATATCATACAATCCTACTTATGTTGTTTGCTTAATAGTTTAACAAAAATATTCTCCTTGGTCATCAACAGTGATTTTGTTCTTGATTATAACTTTCTAACGGATGTGGACGGTTTCCAAGCCTTCACAATTTGTATCTATATTCATCCAGATCGGAAGCAGTTGAATATTTTCTGCAACCGATATGATCGAGGCATTCAGGAAGAACAAACATTTACTGTGAAAAGCAGCAGTCGGTATAATGATCAAATTAACTTTGCAATCCTCTACAACGAAGATGTTATAAGCGCCACTTTATAGACCTCTGAACCTTCATAAACTAAATTTTGCCCCAAAACGTTGCAAAATCAGTAACTTGTTTTTTCTTGTGAGAACAATCATCAAAAAATCTGAGAACAAAAAATCTGACTTCAGTTATAATGGTCTGCGAATACTCCTAGAGGTAACCTCGCAAAAAATCTGAGGGCAGAAGTTAACAATTATTAATATGCATTTAAACTTAGCATTTTCAAAAAAGAATTACTTTAGGAAAATCTTTGGAGAGTATTTAGAGTGGTAGATGATTTTATCTTTACTTGCTATCTATTCAAACCGAATAGCTAGCTTGATTTCATATCCAATCGTCATGAAGGCGGATAAGTTTGCCGATGAGTTGTTATTGATCAGAATATTATGAACTGTAATAGTTAAAGTTGAGGATCACTAAATTGCCAGTTTTTGACAATATGGCTTAACGTTAACTTTTACAGTTCATAATATTCTGATCAATAACATCTCATCGGCAAACTTATCCGCCTTATGATCCAACCTAAAAATTGAAATAAAGGGTTCCATCAGTTTAAAACAAAAAAATTTAACTAACTTAGTAACCTCTGTAATTTATCCTTTTTCAAACTTAACTTTCAAACTGACCCCCGTTTTGATGAAACTTTACGAAACACTTTTCATGGCGAACTGTACATCAACATTATTAAGCCAACCAATAAATACGGACATCTAATACTATGTCTTGCAAATAGCCTCACAATTACCATTCCCTAGACTAGTTTGAGTAAGCCTTAAATTAACCACTGACTGTCCTATTTACTTAGAAACTTGTGATCAAAATAAAAGTTAGCACAAAAATGTACCCCCAAAACTACCACACTTGGTTTGCGTTAATTGTCATAATAAACTCAAGTTAAGAGCTAGTACATCATTCGCATAAATTCTTTGCCCCATATGCAGGCAGATTGTTCAAGTGATACATATGACAAAAATTGATGAGGGCAATATCGACAACCAATTAATGTAGTCAGAAACAAGTGGAAGGGTGAAGATATAATAGTTGAACACCTTTTATAACTGCTAGCAATAATTGCAACAAAGAAAGTCAAAATATCTGCTCAATCTTTTTTCCAAAAATCCGTTTAAAAAATTTATGCATAAATTCCGCAAGTATAATGATAAACGAATTTCCTGTTTGTCTGGAGTTGAAAATAACCATTCATTTGAGAAAACTCCACGGTAGGAAATATCCGAACAATTTCCATCCTTTTTGTACTGAAAGTCTTGTGTGGTTTCTTACAAATTTTTTGCCCAAAATGCCGAAAGCATGTTTACGTCCTAAATTAGATAATTTAAAGAATGTAGCACCCGTGCAAAATTAAATACTGGCGATCAAGTAATGGGCCAAAACTTATGAAACAAATTGTTATTCACTTATTGGACTTTAAAACACGACGCTTCTACCATATGCATTATGATAAATGAACACCTTTTAAAAATTTTTTTACCACAATTGCACCAAAAGCTGCATGATTTTTGAGCCACTTTTTTAAATTAAATAATCAATCTACTAAAAAACGAACCCATATCATACAATCCTACTTATGTTGTTTGCTTAATAGTTTAACAAAAATATTCTCCTTGGTCATCAACAGTGATTTTGTTCTTGATTATAACTTTCTAACGGATGTGGACGGTTTCCAAGCCTTCACAATTTGTATCTATATTCATCCAGATCGGAAGCAGTTGAATATTTTCTGCAACCGATATGATCGAGGCATTCAGGAAGAACAAACATTTACTGTGAAAAGCAGCAGTCGGTATAATGATCAAATTAACTTTGCAATCCTCTACAACGAAGATGTTATAAGCGCCACTTTATAGACCTCTGAACCTTCATAAACTAAATTTTGCCCCAAAACGTTGCAAAATCAGTAACTTTTTTTTTCTTGTGAGAACAATCATCCAATTTGTCTATTGTCCTTTCCAAAGCTTTCTTCAGTTTACCAAACTACTCTTACAATCGTTGCAAATGACTATCAGCAGACCCACACTTGAATGCCCCATTTGTTATTTTAAAAAATCTATATTCAAAAAACAATATAGTAAGCAGTCACAACACCCACCCAACTTCATGTATGTAGACTGCCAAGAACGAGTTCTAACCCATTTTTCTTCAAATATGGACAAATCCTACCATCCATTTGCCAGGTCACAAATTATACTACTAGTTCCCTAATCCATTATTCCACTTGTTTTTTATGTAAAAAAACTACCGGAAGTGCAACATGGGTAAACATTCCAACTGTTAGTATGGCAAGTTATCGACAACTCACAGATTGCCATCTAAATATCACGTTATGTACAGAGTGCATCCCATCTTCAACTCAATCTTGCACTAAATGTTGAATCCCTCGCGCTTTCTCCGACCCCCTGGAATGAACCCTTAAAACCTAATAGGTTATTCATTTATATTTTCTCTACACTTCTCAGTGTAGAGATGGTAAGGCATCAAATTTTAAAAAAGCGATTCATATCAATAGATGAATCTTTTTAGTTTATTTAAAAACAAATTGTTCTCCTTTTTTTGTATTATATTATTAGACAAAGCAATCTTCTTCAGACTGATGCTATTTTATATACTATTTACCCAAACCAAATTTTTTTAGTAATTTTTTTTTTAAAAAGATGACCCTGAAGTAAGGTTGTAGATGACACCAGGTGGAAACATATCTAAGATGATTGGGGGTTAACTAATAAAAAATTTGTTTTATTTTTGCTAAATTCAATTTTCATATCCGAGGTTAAATCAGAATTAAAAAAAATGAAGTGTATGTAGGATTAATCAACACTTTGACGGTTATTTTTATTTTTTTTCCGTGGTGGGTTTGTATAGGACCGCAAAGCTATACTAAAACTTTTTTCTAACTGAAACAATACTTTTATAATTGTTTCTTACTGTTCAATTTTGTTATAAAATTGAGAGTATAAATATAGTTCGGGTCTTCCAGTAGATCATATAATGTTTAGAAAGAAAAGATTACGAACCAATAAATAACCGTACAAAAAACAATTTCTTCGACGATCGGAATCGCAATCATCCCGAACCTGCCACAGAGCAAAAAAAGCTGCCTTTCGTTACCAAAAAATCAAGCATTTTAAAAGGAAAAAAAGTTGGTAGTTATTCACGAGGAAACATTAAATCTAGACGACGGGTTGAATAAAGACCCAAAACAATTCCCTAACCTAGCAAAAAAACTCGAGTTACAGAATGGCAGGAAAACCATTATTAAAATGAAAAACCCTAAACATATCCTCAGCCTGACATGTTCCCCAAAAACAGACTATAAACAATGGACCCTGCCAAACACTAGAGATCACTTACAAAATTTATAAATGCACTCAATTTTAATCAAAGAAAAATTTCCCATGAAGAATACACATAATCATTGAAAAATTAAGAAAAGAAACACAGGAGATTACAAATCTGGATCCATGTTCATGAAGATTCATTTCGAAGGAATCACAGCCCTCCCGAAGCTTACACCTATGACCAAATTGACGTCCTTACGTCCATTGAAATTCTCGAAATCAAAGAGAACAAAAGAAAGAGAAAAGGCCCTGAAATAGAAACTCGAGGCGCAGAAAAGAAGATGCAAATTTTGATTTCCAACAATAATCATTTGGAAAAAAACTAGAAGAAGGACAAAAGTGAAACTACCCAACAAAGCAAAATTACAATTTGATGTTTTTGATGCTTCAAATTTCATAATTGTTTAAAAACCAATTTCCTTATTTTGAGGATTTTTATATTTATTAATAAAAGTATAAGCACAGATAAAACAACTTAATTTTTCAAAAAAAAAAACGGGGTGAGTTAGAGCATTGCTAAGTCAAAAAACACCTCTCCTTTTTTTTATAAATCCGGATGAAACTCTTTTGAAAAAGTGAATTGCAGGTGCAAATCAAATCAGTTGCACTCATCTAAGGAATTTTTCGTTTTCATCTAAAAAAAAAATAAAACTGAAGCCTCTGACTTCCGATGTAGAACAAAGGCGTTTGATAATAAATTCAGCTGCACAGGTTTGAGTTAAGAATTGTACTAGAGAACCGGTCTCATTTTTTAACCGCTTAATTTTGATTACTCATTTTATTAATTTTAGTTGGAAAACAGTTAAAATCCAAAAACTTATTTCTAATAAACTTCATTTTTTTCCCAAAATTTTCTTTCCAACGTTTTCATGATTTTTAAGAACAGTAGAACAAAAGTTAAAGGCAAAAAATCCGTAAAATACATCGAAATTTGCAATAACACAAATTGAGAAAAGAAACGCTATACATAAGGATACCCGTACAACATCAGGACTAATCAGAACTAGAGGAACTAGACTGAAAGACAGGGTTCACAACAACAGACGTGGACACTACCTCTAGAACTGCCATCAAACGTTCAAACGACAACTCTTGATTTGCTCTCAACCTTAGTATGATAAAATTGTGAACAAGCTCAAGATTATTATGGAACCTAAAAATTGAAATAAAGGATTCCATCAATTTAAAACAATAAAATTTTACTAACTTATTAACCTCTGTAATTTATCCTTTTTTCAAACTAAACTTTCAAACTATAACTATTGTCGAAAAACTTGACGATTAAGGTGAGACTTATAATTCAAGTTAGGCTACTAAGCAATCAACTAGCAATGTGCGCTTAGTAAAAATTTTTTGTTTTACTTCCAGCAAATAAATCGAGCGAGTAGGCGTACAATTGGCTTTTTATAGAGTCAAGATACGCCTATTTAATCCCTGAAAACTAAATTTTGTTTCAGTTAAACTAGTTTTCGAGTTTTTTGCGCCATATCGCGATTCAAAATATCAAAAAAATGTGCATAAATTTTTCAAAAAATTTTGGAATTTTTGGAACATCTCTTTTAGTTGCAAACTTGCTTCTGCTCTCGAAAAAAAAATTTACCAAATGATAAAAGTTGCATGCAATTTTGACAATTTTTTCTATAACGTAGTCCAGGTTGAGTTTTTCACCCAAAAAAAAATTCAAAAACATTGAGCAAGTTTTTTTCTTATAAACATATGCTAAGATAAACATAAGTTAGAAAAAAAACAGGCTTTTCTGAACCACCGAAATTTTCAAAGTGAACACTTTGTAGTCACGTTACCTTTTTGGTGTATGATTCTTTGCGAAAAGGTTAACATCAACAAACAAGGTTAATATCATCGAATGCAGTTTATCTTTAAAAATTTTGTAAATGAAATCACAAGTTGGTAAATCTAATTCAAGGTTGTTTTTTATTTTTTGGCTAACTGATTTGATCTCAACACACATCGTGTTTTAGCTTGGTCTCAGTCGTTTCATTAATCCCAAAAACTGACCTAATTCGGCGATATGCTGTGCGTTATTCAAGTTTATTTCTTTTGCAAAACGATTGGGGGCTTTGTCGCCACGCTGTCTACTTTTCAAGGCAAGACATTAGGCCAGTCCCCTTAAATGGCGACAGATTTGCACTCAAAATCCAGGCCAGAAGCAGGATAAACAGGTGAGTCCGATGAAAAAAATATTTCAATTAGACTGGTTCTTAAGAGATTAAAAATTTTAAAACTGAATTTAAGTTTAATTTAGTGTAGTATTTGCAAAAAAAAATGTAATTTTTCATGTCTTGTTTCGAAAAATATTTGCTTTGTACAGAACTGATTTCGTGAGCAAAACAGGTATAACATTTTTTGGGTTTCTTTCTTAAAATAACATTTCTCTTTTTGCCAAAAACCGCTAGTCAAGCCAATTCGATATAAAAAAAGGAATTGATTGCACTTTTCACAAACTCTATATATGGAATTGTCGTCCCCGTTAAGATTTATTTGCAATAACTTGTGTTTCAGCTGAAAATTGAACTTGAAAATTTACAAATTTTTTTAGTGTTCGCTCAAATTTATTTGCAGAGATTTTGCGGGTTTAGGGGGTTCCACCCTCTGGCAACCCGCTAACACTCATGGATTCGACGACCTGGCACTAAAAAGACTGAATATTTTTTTTACAGTTTTGTGTCATAAGTCCGCTAATTTTTTTTTTCTGAAATTTAGAACGGAACAATCCAAAAAAATGTTCGAAGCCGCAGTTTTTAGCAAGTTTTCTTTAAACTTTTAGCACGTAAGTTAAAGCTCTAAAGTGTCACGTTTTTTTTTGGAGAGTTCTGAAAATCAGTTTGACTGACCTATAAAAAAGTGGACATTTTCACAAAAATTTTGAAAATTCAAAATCAAACCCCCCACGAGAAACGTCTAAATCCGCTCCTGCTACATGCACAAATACGATCTAACCGCTTATCAGTTGAAAACTTGGCTCTTTTTCCTTTTCCCCCCACCTGCAAATTTTTATAAATCAACTTACTGTTCACATTGTCCGATTGTCATGAAAATTGACATGCAGACTAATTAGGCCATGACAACATATTTGATTTTTTTTAGTAAACTTTGTAAAACCACTCCTTAGACCATAAATTGATGTTTCTGTAAGGTGAGGGGGGGTGGAGAAAAAAGAACCGAAAACTTACTTGCTCTGACATCCGTACCCTCTCTTGACACTGTTTCCGTTTGCATCCTTTGGATGACCTCAACTGGTTCACAGCCACTTGTCTGGCTCATACTTCTGTACATTGGCGAAGCAATGATATCAGGATCCGAGTTGATACTGAGAACCTCTGTTTTCTTCGTAGTCACAGATGAGCCTTTAGCGATAGATAGCAATTACAATATCAGCCAATTATATTGCAAAGTTTAATTAACGATTTCTGTTTTTGAAGCTTTAAAACATTCATTTTAAAAAAATCTATGCTTAATCAATGTAGAAGTCCTATAAGTCTAGCAACGGTGTTTTTCTGAAATCCATTTAAAACGGACGATTCGTTGTTGAGCGGCTAGTTTTTTGGATTCCAGTGTGATCACTTTCTTTAAAAAATATGATGTACATTCGCAACCGGCATCCCCTTGATATGATAGAACCCAGGCCAGGCGAAGATACTTTTGTAGTTAATTTGTCTGATTTTGTATTCTATCGCCGTTCCTCGTTTGCTTGGCTGTGACATGCTGCCGTTAAGTGTTTTTAATTCAACGTTCGATTCAATATTTGTAATTTTTGTCATAGATGATTACTAATTCAGGGAGTATTTGCTGAAATGAACGATTCGACCTCTTTGTCTATAAAGTAATTGAAATTGTTCTAAGTAAAATATTTCTGACCTGATGCTATTTAACCGATTGAGTACAAAGTTTTAAATGATGTCAATCTATTTCAAATTTATAAAATTTATCTTAAGCAAAGTTGATCTAAACTCTAAACAGTGAACGGAAGATCAGCTGAAATTAGGGCACAAAAAATTAATAAAGAATCCTGGCTTCATAACAATTTCTATAATTTAGAAAAAAATCCCTTTTTTCTACTTTCATTCTCTCATTGTAAAGAAATTTCAAACTTCAAAATTTTCAAAAAAAAAATGTATGAAAAATCCTTTGGCAATCGGTCTTCCAAAATAAGCAAAGTGAATCCTCAATTATTGTCTATTTAGTCGTACAATAGTCGCAAATGTCAGAGAGTGACCCAAACTCTAATTCTACTGAAGTATTTTTGAGCTAGCATCCTTTCATGATTTGATTTTTGAGATTTGATTTTTTTGTAGTTTATAGGATCATTTGTTGAGCTACTGTTTCATATCTCAGTACTGTTGACACGTTTTAATTTTGCTTTATTTTGATCTTATGGTAGCCAAAATGCATGGAACACTTAATAAAAACGCAATAGTTTCAACTACCCAAATTCACAATATCTACGACCCGGCTAAGTTTTTTTTTCTTAGAAATTGATTGTATGATTTGCAAGTTTTCCTATAATTACCGAAAAAAGCCAAAAAAATACTAATATATATTGGAAACATTTTAGAAAATGGGATATTTTTTTCTTAAGATTTCATGTTTAATTTATATGACTACCCTTGTGATAAGCATGGGTATTACAATCGAGTACTAACATTTTCCCGTAAAATAACTTTGCTCACAGAATGGTCAATTGGCAATCAGTATATTTTACACCCATTGATTTATACGCATGGTTGATTTACAGTACGTGTTTGCGCTAAGAGTTGTCTGTTAATATTTTATCAGATTCGAAAATTTTTGTTAAATGAGCTTAGCTTTAATTATGTTGGCTTTATTTTGAGTCGGCTTGATCTATTAGTTATGTTTATTTTATGAAAATTGATCTCTAACAAGAAGTTGAGACGACAAAAACTAGTGGTTCGAATCCTGTCGGAGCCTGTTTTTTTTCATATTAGAAGTTTTCTGTTTGTTTTTTCGTGCATCCGTCCGTCTCTTTATTTTTTCGACTTAGTTCCTGTTGCACGGACACTTCTTGATTTTTTTAAAGGCCGTTCGATGAAGTAATTGAGCCATTTGCAATTTTTTTGGCTCTTGTTGAAGAAATTTTAATATAATTTTCAGAATTAAAGTTCTTTCGAAACTTTCTTAATTTTTTATTTTTCTGTTAATGAGCACAGAATTTTTACGCATGCCATTTGTATTTTCGCATTTAGCACTGTTGGGTTGTTAGCGCTACTTTAATTTTGTTCCGATGCTTTTTCTACCTAATATTTTGTTTCCTACAATTTTCCGGGGTTTTTTTAAACGCTCAATATTAACTTCACGAGATTCTCTTGAGAAAACGTCAATGAATGTAATCACGAAAAAAAAAATTCTTTTTTAAAAATGTGTCTTCTTCCTAAAAAAGAAATTTTGACTTATTCCTTGTTGTATTGCAAGTAGTGTGAAGAATAAAATTTGTTTTTTTTTGCAAAAATGTATGTGCTTGTTTGAATATTTCATTTGTGTTTCTTACCATGTGTGCAACACCACATTCGTTGACATCTTGACACTGCGTGTATCCATTTGTTCACAATGATTTCAGATGCATTATTTAGCTTTGTTTATGTAATACCTAGTTTGAGTTGTAGTTTCAACTTCAAGGCATCAATATCGTTCAGATGCTTAAAAAATTTAGCCAGAAAGTTCAATTTGCTTGTCATAAAAAAAGCAACTAAATGCTAATATTGATTGCCACCGCAGAGAACTCAGTCAAAGAATTTTCATATATACAAGAAGAGATTAAAAAAAACTGCTCATTTTTCGAAGATAAAAAAAATTTGATAAATAACGGGATGCGTAGTTTTAATCATTTTCAATGCTTTAATTCTCCCAGATACGTTAACTTGAACGAGAGACAAACTAAAAATTGCAGTTAAACTAAAAAAAAGTTAAAATCATTTTTTTCATGTCGTAAACAATTACTTTGAGCAAAAAAACTGAAAACAAAATCAAGAGAAAGCAAAAAAGTTCGCCCCCAGTTGGTTGACAGTGGACTGCCAGACGATCTGTTCTTTAAAAATTAATCCTTGGACTGGCAATTTTGCAGCGCGCTTTATGAAACTGCATTTTGCGGCTGTATGAAAAACTTTACTCCGTTTTTTTTTACATATTGTTAGTCGTTTTTTTAATAGACATTAAGATAATAAGGCAAACTTGGTGGCACTATGCTAAACAGTCATTTTTTAATGGAAAAATTGTATTCATACTATTATATTTGTGAACAAAAATGCTAATCAATCATGCAATTTCCAATTATGGAAACACTTTATTGGAAATTTTATGATTAGTAGTGTTTCCATAATTGGAATTTGCATGATTTTACGATGGTCATTTCTGATCTATCAACCTTTAAAATGTTCTTAAGGCGTCTGAAAAATCCTTGATTGACGAAAAGTCCTAATCATACCATTTCCATTTATAAAAATGATCCTTATCATACAAGTTCTATGAAAGTCCATGCACCTAGGCACTTGTATAAAACTAGCATGTTTAGTTTATACATTATTGGAAATTTTATGATTAGCAGTAAAAACTAAACAACTACTGTTACACTGCTAGTTTAATACAAGTGTTTAGGTGTATGGACTTTCATGGAACTTGTATGATAAGGATAATTTTTATAAATGGAAATTGTATGATTAGGACTTTTCGTCAACCACGGAATTTTCAGACGCCTTAAGAACATTTTAAAGGTTGATAGATCAGAAATGACTATCGTAAAATAGGAATTTTTCAAACAAATTGACAGGCAAAATTGAATAGGGGCGTTCAACTCATCCACTCCTTCTATTGAAGTCTCCTTCTCAAGCGTAAATAATCATAATTTTGTTTGTTTTCCAAATCGGATGTCACAGAAGGTTTCAAAGTGCTGCTTTTTTGAAAAAAAAATTGATTATTTATCTCCATGAATTTTGTATTGCGGCTCAAAATTGTTGAAGCAATTTTGCGCGATCAAGAAGGCTTTGCCGGACCTTACGTGAGCCAAAGAAAAACTTGTCGAAATTTTGCGCCATCTAAATGCTTTTTGGAATCACAATTCAAATAGGGCATGTCACAGTTTTGTGCAACCAATAAGGTCACGCGCAATTGGTTCGATCCAAAAAAACTAAATTATGTTGTGCATTTGCGCAACACAAAATTATCTGTTGCAATTTTGCGCGTTTGCATAACTTTGCCGAAGTATGAAGGTTCTGCGCGAAAGCGATTCACCAACTCAAACATCTCGACATACAATTGTACGACAAGAAATACACACATTTTCAAAATTTTTAAATGTAATCCGAGAAGATCTAACAAGTAATGACATAACACAACATGTTAAACACGATTTACAAAAAGGACTTTACGCTTGAGAGGACTTTTGCAGGACTGATTGTTTTCTTGAGTGAATAATGATAAATGCATCGCTCAGATAGATATTCATTTCGCAGTTGATGATGGATTTTTGCACGATTTACGTTGCGACTCAGCGCAGCTTTTAATACGACTTTGGGCTAGACATACTGGGACTTTGTCTGGTTTATGTTGTGAAATAGCGAATTTGCGGGACCCGTGTTACAACTTTGAGCAATGCGACTCATGTTAGGATATTGCGTGGTTTTGCGAGTCGTTTTTAGCTTTTTAATCATTTTGCGAGAATTAAGTCTGTATGAATGTGGCGACTTTGCGCTACTCATAATGTGACTTAGTGCGACTCAAATCTCGGCGCAAGTAGGGTTTTTGATCACGCGATGGACGGTTTTGCGACCTAAACTGGTCGCGACATAAGTCACAGACCTCGACCCGGGGAAATGAAGAGAATGAGAAAAAACTATAATTTAGAGTTAACTATAATTGCTTTTTTCCACTTTTAACCAAATCTCGATAGCATCAAGTGCTCAAATGGAAATCTTTTGAGTCGCGATTTAAGGTTCTCAACAAAAATGTGAGAGGAAAAATTGCCCACTTTTAGAATAACTCTAGCACTCACAAATGGTTGTTCCGACTTTCGAAGAAGTGAAGAATACATGCACTCAGGCTTCTATGCACGTTCAGATCACATTTACAAATCACTTTGCTCCCTCGCGGGATTGATCCTTTTAACTGCATGGATCCACGCGAATGTGCACACCACTATAGTATCTTGCCATAAGTCTGTATAAACTGCTCTTTTTATTTTTTACATGTGGCGAAAAATCTCGCACCATAAAATTGTTCCATTATGAACTGAGGCAAGATAATTGGTCTTAATTATTCCCGGGGTTAACCATACCACGCAAAATCCTCTTATCTGAAAATTTCTTATAAGATTTAGTGGAAATTTCCGCTATCTTACAATTTTTTATCAGAAAATTTCAATGATAGCAACTTTTTCCCTGTGAAGATGGCAAAATTTCAAAAAAAAGCCAAAAACAGTAAATGTTTTTCAATAGCGTAAAACAGATAAAAAATAAATTTTGGAGAAATTTCAGTTTTCAAATTCAAGCATGTAAAGATTTTCAGATACTGGTTAGAATGTACGCACTTTGAACAAAAAACCGAAAAAAAATTTGAATTGTTTTCAGTAAATTTTCTAGTTCTACGTAATTAGCGGTTCAGAACTTATTTCGAGATAATAAAAAAGCAAACTTCACGAATAATGTCATATAGGACGTCTTGGACGTGTTGTATGTGGAGTTTAGGTCTAGTTCGACAAAAAGTCCATAAATCAGCAAAACACTAACTTTGTAAAGCTAGTGAGTTTTCAGTAAACGCATGCAGCAAAAGAAAATGGTTGGCCTGGGAATTTCCCCTAATGTAATCTGCGACAACAGAGAATTATAAAACTGGTTGCAAAAACTGTTTAAAAATAAGAACAAAAAAATTTTTTGTAGGAAAAGTTCTTATCTCACAATTTCTTACAATAAGAAATCCATATCTTGTAACATTATAAGAGTTTAATTTTGTAGGAATTTTTAAGATTCTTTTATGAAAAGTTTTGGTCAACTTGGCTCGATACACGACTCAATTTCTAAGACTTAAAGTGTTATATTATCAGCCTAAACTTCATAGTTTTGCCAATAATTAATTCAATGAAAGCCACTTGAGACCAAATAAAGGGGTAGTCGGAACATTCAAAGTTTTGCCCTGATACAGGCAGTCTGCATTTTTGGCGTCGAAAATTAAAATTTCAGCGCGCCACAACTGAGTCAAGAGTCAAGTTCGCCTTAAATGTACTGTTTTTGACCAGTTAGGGGGCTCAAGGTTATTGATACTGTCAGCATTTATGGCATCAACTATGATCGTATTTTTAGATGTAAGTTTTTTTTCAAACTAAAAGTATCTAAAGAAGCAACTAAACAATACACATTTCCTCGGCGAACTTAACAGTTCCTGGCTCTTTTAAATTTTTAAACAGCTTAATTTTGTAATTTTCCGAGGGGGATGGGAAACTGGTAAAGAGCCGAATTCCTATAAAGGCTGCGTATTGCGAACAATCTACCATCCGGTTAGCGATCGCAGTAAAGTGTTCATATGATTCCAATAAGTTATAATATTTTTTATTTTACCGAGAGATCGGACAAATTCAAGCTGTATGCATACGAGCAAAATTTTGAAAGTCATACAGCTCAAATGATTCGCAATGATGCGTTGAGCAGTATAGATAAATGGATAAGAAGCGTGCATAAATCAGCAGCTGCGCATTAATTGCATAACCCAGCAATTTTGCCAAAATGACATATTTTACACCTCCGTGACTTCAGAAATTCATGGCTGACGAAATACCTTTAGTAAAACTATGAAAACCAGCAATTGCGCCAAATGTGCTGCTGTAAGAACTTTTTGACTTTGAAAAAATTAGAGGTCGCAGATTCAACTTTTTCAAATCAATTTGAGCAATTTCAATCAGAAAGATAATTGCACCGGAAAGCATGTTCTTGATCACGTTAACTGTTTCTAGTGGAAAAGAACGTCCAAAAACTGCGATAATCAAACAAAAAATTGCTCGCATCAGTAAAATTGAAAAGTTTTTTAAACATTAGCTTACAAGTTCCGAGTTGGCCAATTGCATGCAAGTTCAAGTATTTTTTCGTTAAAAAATTGATGATATCTTTAATAAGGAAATAAATGAAAAGTTACGGGAATTTTAACATCCACAACAGTGTTAAAGTACAGTGATGTATGTTGCACGCTGTATTGAGTTGGTTGGATAAACAGATTTTCCTTTGTTCAATTCTTAGTGATTTTTGTATGAAAAAAAAATTGCCGTCTGCAAAGATTCTGACATCCTGATTGCAAGTATGAATCCTAAATTAGCGAAAATGTCAGTTTTCACAACCTTAGTAATTTAAACTATCCACAGTTGAATAATTGATATTCCTATTTAAAAAATCGGATATGCGTTACAATCTCCCTATGGTATTTCCAACCCTATAAGTAAAAGCAGAAGTTTGGCACAAGAACTTTCTATTGAGAATTCTAATTTTGCAGCATTCTGATTGGTCATAAATTCGACTAAGTTTTTCTACATGACAATCCCACACTGTTGCAATGCAAATGTAGAATAAAACAAGAGTACAGATGCATATAAAATAAGCACAGTTGGCCCAGCGGACTAAGACAAAGTAAGCTATCGCCGATTATATGTGTGAAATAACAGTTGACGTAGGTTCGAGTCCCCCACCTGCCCATGTATTAATATACTAAAAATGGGGGTTACTTCCTATTTTAACTGTTTTTTGGTTCTAATTCGGTTCAGCCTTGATAAAGGTTGACCGCCAAAAAGAGCAATTTGTCTCAAGGACATTACCGACCGGTTCTTGTGGCTAGCTTGCGCCGATTTGTACCAAAAACTCACAGATGCTAAAAATGTTGTATGATGTCCTGATCAATAGAAAAATACCGAAATTTATCTATTGCCTGAGTTATTTACCGATAAATATCTCTTATTAATTTACGAATTTGAATTCAATTATTTTCGTTTGGAGATTAGCGAGCATATTTTGGCGCCCCACAAGGGACCACATTCTGTAGCAGTAGGACAGTATTCTCTAACTCAGAGAGCAGTATTCTACATTGTAGCAGTATCGAAAGGAGTTAATTCAAAAAGCAGCTCAGTCAGACGAGGCGTGGTCGAGAAAGCTGTGAGACGTCCTGTGGTGCTGTATTGTTGCAGTATCGAAAGCAGTTCATTCATAAAGAAGTTCAAACAGACGGGGAGTGGTCGAGAAGGCTGTAAGACTTCCTGTGGTGCCGTTTTTCTGACAGGGTTGCTGTTGTGCCAGTGCTCCTGTGTTCTTTTGCTGCCAGTGCTCCTGTGGTCCTTTGCTGCCAGTGGTCCTTTGCTGCCAGTGCTCTTGTGGTGCTGTTTTGCAACCCAGACAGTGGTGCTGTTTTGCTGTTTAGAAGTCCTGATATTAGAAGTACTGAGACGCCCGACACCCGTCGCAGCGATGCTGTTTTACTGTTTAGACGACCGAAACCGGTGATCGCCCAATCTCCAAAACTTTTAAAACTCCAATTGTGCTATAAATTTAAATACGATGTCATTTATGATAGAAATTTTCCCGCAAGCTAGCCCCCGGTAATTTTTCTCGATACCCAAAAAATTTTGGACAGTTCCGTTGAACTGAAATATTCTACAGTCGGTACATAGACAAACTGACTTGACATTTTTTCTCGATACCAAAAATTTTTGGATATATGTGAACGGACTATTAATCAGTGAAATTGGAACATAGACAAGAGGGACTGGACTAGTTTTTTGGATTGGTTTATGACTCGAACCTGCTGACCAAAATTTTCTGAAAAATGTTGTATAAAAAGTAAAAAAAATTGCCAAAAAATCCTCAAAACGTCTCCAGAATTCTGCGAAACTGTGCTGTAAGATGACACCAACTTTATGTTAAGTGGTCTGGTAGCGAAATATCAGGCAATTTAGGTTGAGTTTTTTCATCCTCAGGTTTCTTCCGCGTGTGTTGTTGGAACTTAACCAATTTGCCTGATCCCCCACCCACCATTGGTGAAACTGAAAGCCAATTCGCTTCGAGTAAAACAAAGCCGTTTCAGCCCGTCCGATTATTGACTTCGTTGCGAGACAGTAACGTTAAGTGGTCAGGTACGGTGATTTTAAGTGAGTTAAGTTGAATTCTTTCATCCTCAGGTTTACTCCGTGTGTGTTGTTGGAGTTCAACCGACCTACTTAATTTTCCAACCCCATTGGTACTTAAGCGTAACGAAGCCGTCGCATAGGTCCCCTAAGTGTATGGTATTCATTCTAGGAGCTAGTTCTTTGGATCACGCGCTCCGAAAACTTCCCGCTCCGTCCCAGAAGCGCGTCAAAGATACTTGCTTTACGAAGCCAGGTTTAAGTTTGAACTTTAACGCTAGGGACTCTCAGAAAACAATACAGTACTACCTTCATCATTACTTGTCGCACCGTAACGACCTTGTAATTTGGCACGACGCCATTAATAACTCGATAAGTAGGCACCGCAGCAACAATAACCGCAAGCTGAGTAGTGAGCAACTTGTCAATTTGTTATTAAGGTATAGGACAAACATTTGTGCGATCGTATACTGTAGACGGAACGGAACCGAGGATATAGAGGAAAGTTTAGGTTCAACAGGTATTCTCGTTCTCAACGTCGTTAAAGACTTTATCTCTAAGCGTAAGGCTAAGGACCAGGTACTAATTGAGAAGTACAAAGAGCTTCACCAGCCTCCTTCCCTTGAGTTAAAAACTCTCCTCCTTCTAAGGCGTTATAGCGCTAATCTTAACATCCTTAAGACACGTAAGAAGCGGAACCGCTTACCCCTCAAAGCTCGGAAAGCTATAAAAAATAGGCTTCAGGCAGAAGCTTTGAGATGTCAAGTTCCCCCGTCTTGTAAGCTAATGTTGATTTACTAATGCAAATTTGATTACGTACCAAAACAGTATCTCATTTTATTGATTGTTTTCTATAAGTGAGCATCCGTAGAATATTGTCAATTTGTGAAAAACATGGACGAAAAATTCCAAAGTAAGATACGCAAGTTATTCGAAACCCGTCTAAATCTAGAAAACGAGCTGCTTAAAGGTCACTCATTATTACTTGAGTACATTGAGAATAATAGTCGCACTACAAAAAATGATAATGCTGTTTACAAATGTAAAATTGCGTTGGAAAAAGCTGTCGACGTCAATGAGCAATTAATTAGGTTAGCGGGAAAAACGGAAAATCCTGAAAAAATTGTTGCTCAGCAAGACCGTTGGCTTAAGAAAGTAACCGAAATGAACGATAAAGTAATGCACGAAGCTCAGAGTTACAAGATGAGCCTTGAACCTTCGTCATTTCCAGCAGCCGGCATTACAGGGAGCAAGAGATCTTTACAACAAACTAAGTCTGAGACATCCTCACGCTCGCACAAAACAAGTGACTCAGCAGCACGAATATCTGAAAACAGGTCTAAGGTCTCTAATAAGTCTAAGGATAGTAGAAAGCTTGACTCACATAAGTCTGATAAATCTGCTTCCACTCGTCATACGTCGACTGTTCGCACTATGTCATCAAGTGAGAAACGGCATGAGTTAGCTTTAGTAAAACGACGCCATGAGGAGCTGGAAAGGCAGTATCAAGTATCTTTAAGACTTAAAGAGCAAGAGAACCGTCTTAAGTTCGAACAAAGTCAGCTGGAACTAGAGCAATTGGCTGAAAACCATAAAAAGCAACTAATTGAAATGGAATTGAAAGCGTTTGAACTTGAGGACAGTTCATCTGAGGTTAGCGAGAAGGTAGCGGAAAGTAACTTGACAGGAGTAAGTCAACCTATTTCAAAGGTAGCAACCGATCGAACTAATGATTGGGTAGACTCTGTTAGTTCACAAGCATCTCCCGGCGTTGCTAGTGCGCCAGGTTTGCAGGCCTTCACTCATGTACCCATTTCGTCAGGACCGACGACTTCCGCCCTCCTTGCTCATGCAATTCACACCAGTAATAGTCATAACCATGAGCACACAGCATTGAGTGACCCTGGAATCCATAGTTATGGACATCGGGCTATGCCTCAATTTGGCAGTGCAAGCCTTTTGCCATTGCAAGCTTCTGTTTCATTCCCAGCCTCTGTTCCATTCCCAGTTAACAATATGCATTCTAGTGCACACGTGTTACCACCACCGTCTGCTGTTCCTTTACAGACCATGAGTTCAAAAATAACTAATGGTAGTTTTGCCATCGCGCAACCGGAATCATTACCTGTCCCAATGTTACCGGCCCAACCCGGTTTTGGTTTTGTTTCTTTGTCGCCTGCATTTGCTGGTGGTGGCTTCTCATCTTCTGGAGTAAACCCAACGCCGGTTTTCTTTTCGGCACCTAATTGCCATGCAGCGCCACTCCAGACGCAACATAATCTTCCCTTTGTTCCGCATACTGTGTCACCTAATATCAACGATTACTACACAAGTGATGCAAACTTATGGCGATTGGTAGCTACAACTCCAATCGTCACGCCTGCTCAGTGTTGTAATGCTGGAAACATTTTTTCTAATGTGACAACTATTGTCCCATCGTGTAACACCGCCGCTCCGTATACTAGTGGTGGGACTGTGTATTTTAATACTCCCCCAGTTCATCCACAACATGTTCCGCATTTTGTCAATCAAACCAATACTGGTTATCAGCCAGTCAACGAAGACTACGCACGGTCTCCCGCTTATCCGAACCAAGGTTGTTCATCGGATCGACCTCTCTCCGCTCGTGAATTGGCGGAATTATTGATGCATAGCCGCAAAGATCATCTTCCTGAATGGAAGTTAGCCCAGTTTGACGGCAACCCGTTAAACTGGCACGAATGGTTTGGTCAGTTTAAGTCCACCATTGATTCCGCTGTTCTCACCGATGATACGAAACTGACATACTTAAAAACGCTCGTCACAGGCAAAGCAAAAACAGCATTTGCGGAGTTTAGTTATAGTGGCGTTATGTACAAGGATGCACTGGCCACCTTGCAACAGAAGTTTGGGCAACCACATGCCATTGTTGGTGCGCATCTTGATAAGCTGAATACTTTTCCTCCACTTAAGATGCACAATTCGGAAAATGTCATTAGTTTCTCCTCTGCCATATCTGGCCTCGTAGCAGTTTTCAAATCATTGTCTTTCAACGATGATATGATCTAAAGAGTGTTAACCTGTTAAACCCAGCTGTTAGTAAACTTCCGCCTAACCTCAAGGAGGCTTGGTCAATGCATACTGTTAGACATAATTGGCAGCGACCAACACTCTTAGACTTTAACAACTGGTTGAAAGAAAAGGCCGAGGGGCATGAAAGATTACGTTTACTCAGCTCTAAGGCAAAAAACGAAGAACCGGTTAAACCAAAAACAACCAAAATTTTTGCAACCAATAGCCAGGTAACTAGTAAGGCTCAGGATAAGTCTAAGTTTCCGCCGTGCGTTTTGTGTAAGGGTAGTCATGCATTGTGGAATTGTGCTGTTTTTAAGGAAAAGAATGCTACTCAGCGAGCAAAATACGTAGCTGAACAGAAACTTTGCTTCGCTTGTCTCAATGGCAATCATAGTTTCCGGCAATGTTCTAGAGCAAAAAAGTGCCCGAAGCCAGAGTGTGATAGCACACATAATGTCTTGCTCCATGGAGCCGAAAGAATATTTCCTTGAAGGAAAATTCAAATGTCTCGAATAAGGCTGGAGCAAATAAATCCAAGGAGAATACAAACACTTCCACCCATGCCGCTGTTAGTGATGTACTTTACATTGAATCTTCTAAAGGGTTGTTGCCAATTGCAACACTTGGTGTATCCTCGAATGTTACCAGTCTCCTGACGTTGGTTCTTTGTGATAGTGCATCGACTCACTCCTGGGTGTCTTCGTCACTCGTAAACCGTCTCGGCTTAGTGGGGGAGCCCGTTAACTTGTCAATTAGTGGTTTCAATTCGACCACCGTTGTTGAGACTCAGAGGGTCAAGTTTACAGTTTCCTCCGAGCCGAATAATAGTGATTTCGTATTTTCTCTCTGTGCATATGTTAAAGACAATATTCGGATTGGTTCCGAATTAATCAATATTGCTGATTTGCAGAATAAATATCCACAATTAGCACCTATTAAGCCCATTCAATATACTTATGAGGACGTTGAAGTTATTATCGGACAAGACTACTACCACGCCGTTAGACCCATTGAGTTCATCTTGGGAGATGATAAAAACTCACCGTGTTCCGTTCGCCTACCGATAGGTTGGGTCTTAAGTGGTCCGTTGCCGCCGTCCGGTAATTCTACTTCTTCGTGTTTCAAGTGTGTTGTTGAAGATTCTTCTCTGACCGACCAGATAAAATCATGGTACGAGTTGGAATCGTATGGTGCTTTCAAACAAGTCGATGCCCGTTCCGCCGCGGATAAACATGCTTTATCCATCCTCAATGCTGAAACCGTTCACAATGGCGAAAGATACATTGTGCCTATGCTTTGGATTGATAGTAATGTCAGTCTACCAAACAATTATTACTCGTCACTCGCCCAATTTAAATCATTGGAGAGAAGGTTAAGTAAAGACCCTGAGCTGCGCGAAAGATACGCAGAAACAATTAGAGAGGACATTAGGAAAGGCTATGTCGTTACCGTCGAACCGCATGATCCACGTAAGCGTTCCGATCGCGAGTGGTATCTTCCGCACCATCCCGTCGTAAATCCGAATAAGCCGGGTAAGGTGCGCCGAGTCCTTAATGGGGCTTCTAAGTTTCACGGCACATCCTTAAATTAGTCCTTATTGGTGGGTCCTGACCTACTTCAAAATTTAATTTTTGTGCTTTTGCGATTCCGTCAACACATGTGCGCCGTCTCCGCGGATATAGAGGGTATGTTCTTCCAGGTAGGAGTCCTTGCCCGCGATCAAATTTCGCTCCGTTTTTTGTGGCGGGAGGATACCACTTCCGATGTGGTAGTTCATCAGTACACTCGCCATATATTCGGCGCACGGGATTCGCCTACGTGCGCCAATTTCGCGTTGCGAAAAACAGCAACTGATAATATGTCCACATACCCTGAGGCCGCCTCATTCGTAAATGAAAAATTTTACATGGACGATTACTTGGATTCATTCGAGAACGTTACCCAAGCAATTAAAACTAGTCGCGATTTGGTTTCCTTACTAAAATTAGGAGGATTTAATTTGACTAAATTTGTCAGTAAAGCTGATGAAATCACTTCAGCAATGAACCCCGAGGAATCCGAAACCTCGTTTTCACCCATCAAGGAAATTTGTAACGGTGCCGAACAATCATCACACGTCTTAGGTCTTAAGTGGGACCATGTGAAAGACACATTGGTTGTTAGCAGAGGCGTGGATCGTCCTCTCGATAAAGCAATAACTCAACGAACCGTCTTGAGTTTCGTATCTTCTGTGTTTGACCCTGTTGGGTTAGTAGCTCCATACACTGTTAGGGCCCGTCTTTTACTGAAAGATATTTGGAAAATCAGTGGTCAAAGTTGGGACGACGAATTGCCAGAAGACATAAGAGATAAGTTTCTCGAGTGGCACTCCGGTCTCCCTCTCTTAGGGCAATTGACTATTCCCCGTTGTTACTTCACAGAGCCTGTTGATCAAATTGAGCTTCACATGTTCGGTGATAGCTCGCAGGACGTTTTCTGTGCTGTTGGATTTTTGCGTGCGCGACTCGCGAGCTCGCATAAAACTCAAATATCCTTCATCTTTGGTAAAGCTCGCGTTGCGCCAATGAAAGCGCTATCTATACCGAAACTAGAGCTTCAAGCTGCTCTGCTCGCCACACGACTAAAAGATGATATACTGACCGCCCTTACCGTCTCAATTAATCATGTCTTTATGTGGACAGATAGTACAACAGTTTTGCAGTGGCTAAACTCCACTGAAAAATTACCTGTATTCGTCGCTAATCGTGTCGGCGAAATCCTCGAGTCGACCGCTATTGATGAGTGGCACCATGTTCTGAGCGGCGATAATCCAGCTGATACCGGTACGCGGGGGCTTTCTTCGGAAGCCCTCAAGGATAGCAGCTGAGTTATTGGTCCGAGCATTCTCAGGACTACTGATTGGCCGTTTATACCCGACGAACGTGTAATCAATAAAATTCGTTTGAAGGGTCCTTCTTGTGATGTTGATAATTGCTTGGAGACATCATCTTCCTTCGTCACCGATGTCACATCAATCAAACATCCCGAACACGGGTTCAATCGGGAAAGGTTCAGTTCCTTTACAAGATATAAACGAGTAGTCGCTTTTATGTTGAGGATGTTGCCTTCACATAAGCATTTTCGTGGTAAGGACTTACGAATCAACGACCCCACTGAACTTGATATTGCAGAAAGCAAATTGATTCATCTTGCTCAGATGGAATCATTTCCCGTTGAGTTAAAAACACTCACCGCTGGAAAACCTATTAAGAATAGTAGTAAAATTGCCACATACTCGCCATTTATCGGTCCCGCTGGAATCATTCGTTCCACCGGACGGATTGTGCGCTTAGTGAATACCGAGTTTGATACTAAGCACCCAATAATACTCGACGCCCGACATACCTTAGTTCGTTTGTTGGCCCGCAGCCTCCACCATAAGCATTTTCATCAAGGATAGATTACATGCGCTCCGTTTTAAATATGAAAAATGCAATACTTGGGTTGCGTCGACTACTTCGGTCTATCGAAAAACAATGTGTGACATGCCGTAAACGCAAAGCAAGCACCATCCAGCCAATTATGTCCGATTTACCTGTCGAACATCTCGGATATAAGCAACCACCCTTCAATCATACGGGTGTGGATTACTTTGGACCGCTTTACGTTTCGGTTCGCAGAAGCACGGAAAAAAGATGGGGATTCCTTTTTACTTGCCTCACCACCAGGGCTGTACACCTTGAGATTGTACCATCTCTGGACACCAGTTCGTGTGTCATGGGCATTGAACGGTTCGTTGCGCGCCGTGGTACGCCAAGCACAATCTGGTCGGATAATGGCACGAACTTCGTTGGTGCGGAAAAGGAATTACTTGCCTGCATCAAGAGCTGGAATGGCATGGCATGGCTCCGACCATTTTTGCACATAAAGGTGTTACTTGGAAATTTAACCCGCCAGGCGCACCCCATCATGGCGGCTCCTGGGAACGCCTCGTCCGAAGCGTGAAGCGCGTGCTGTACGATATCCTAGGCAGTAGGCGAGTCACTGAAGAGGTGTTAGGAACAACACTCTGCTTAGTTGAACAAGCTTTGAATTCGAGGCCAATCACTCCCGTTAGTACCGATTCACGTGAGTTAGAAGCGTTAACCCCAAACCATTTTTTGCTTGGACAACATGCCACAAGCTTTCCTTCGCTTTTACCCGGGGAGCACTTCGATCACAAGAAAAGGTACGTGCGAGCGCAGTCATATGCTAACGCGATTTGGTCTCGTTGGCTTCGAGAATATGTTCCCTCGCTGAATAAGCGTGTCAAGTGGCACACTCATTCTGACTTCACTCTTAAAACAGGCGATCTCGTGTGGGTTATTGAGCCCGATAGTCCGCGTGGGTACTACCCTCTCGCCCGAATCGTCAAGCTAAACTACGGACAGGACGGTTGCGCCCGATCCGCCCTTGTCAGGACCGCAACCCGTGAAGTCACGCGGCCGACCGTTAAGCTCGCTCCGGTTCTTCCTTCTTCAGGGGGGGAGGATGTTGCAATGCAAATGTAGAATAAAACAAGAGTATAGATGCATATAAAATAAGCACAGTTGGCCAAGCGAACTAAGACAAAGTACGCTAACGCCGGTTATATGTGTGAAATAACAGTTGACGTAGGTTCGAGTCCCCCACCTGCCCATGTATTAATATACTAAAAACGGGGGTTACTTCCTATTTTAACTGTTTTTTGGTTCTAATTTGGTTCAGCCTTGATTAAGGTTGACCGCCAAAAAGAGCAATTTGTCTCAAGGACATTACCGACCGGTTCTTGTGGCTAGCTTGCGCCGATTTGTACCAAAAACTCACAGATGCTAAAAATGTTGTATGATGTCCTGATCAATCGAAAAATACCGAAATTTATCTATTGCCTGAGTTATTTACCGATAAATATCTCTTATTAATTTACGAATTTGGATTCAATTATTTTCGTTTGGAGATTAGCGAGCATACACACGCTTAAAAGGAGTTGGATTGTTGAGTAGATCCAATAAACCCAGGGAAATAATGTTTTAAAAACCTCACCGAAACCAAATTTTTAGTTTTCTTTTCGTTAGTTTTCTTAAGTTATAAAGGTGCAAACAGGTGAAGCTTAAAAAAGAAGAAGTTTTTTTTAAGTTTTTTTTCCAAAATTACAAGCCTTATCAACCGACACGTGACATAAATTGAGGACTATTCTCATGATAGAGGGACCAAATGATACAAAGTATTATCCAATCAGAATCCGTAGAATTTCATATTAGCTGAATGGTTTTTGCACTGAACCGCAGTCAAAACAAGACTGCTCGTATCAGGGCGAAGCCCTGAATGTTCCGACTGCTTGTTAAGGTTTATGAAGCAGTGATAACATTGAAAAATTAAATGTGAGAAAAAATAAAATAAAGATTTTTTTTTTCTAAAATTTGAATTTTTTTAAATGAAAATCATCCCCCCACACGCCATACAAAGTACAAAAGGATAGTTTTTGCTCCTTGTAACAAACCAATTATGGCGAATGAGCTTCTTTTAACCAATTTGGAACGATTTCTAAGACGGATTAACTCTCCGCTTACGCGTTATTAGCGCGAAATATATCGCGCGTTAATTGTCCCAAATTGGCCAAAATGGCAATCTTTAAATCCCCATAACTTTACGAAAAATGATCACAGGTGAAATATCTTTTCAAATTTGAGCTCAAGACAACAATATCTTTCGAATGATATAAAAAAATTCCGTCAAAATGGCTAGTTAAAAAGTCGAAATTTGTCTGAAGGAAAAAAAACCCACCCCGAGCACAAATATTCCGTTACTTTCGTATCGAAAGTCGGAACAATTAGCAGAACATAAAATATAGCATGCACAATCAAAAACTTTTGTGTATTGTTTTTTGAATTTTATTAAACCACTAGCTAAAAAAATATCTTTTTTTTTGTCAAAACTTCTTTGATATGGCAAAATTTGCTTATTCTCTAACAGGTCAATATTTTTTTGGCCTGGAATTATTTGCTACTTCCGAGTTTTTGCGATTTCTTTGAGATGTTGGAGTTACTCAATACTTATTGGCTGAAAAGAAAGGAAAAAAAATTTCAATATTTGATCCATCCATCATGAGGTAGGCCACCACAAACCTTGCTTCAAATATTGAGTTAAAAGACCTCTTAGTTTTCCTCAGTTTAGTTGAAAAAAAACTAATGTTTGAACGCGGATTCTTTTTCGGCGCTTAAATAGGCCGCGTTTGCTTACTCTTTGAGCAGACCAGGAAGTATATAAGAGCTTCAAATAATTGAACCTTTGGCTAAAGTATTAAATTTTAAATCGCCATGCTTTTATTACTAAAACTATAGGCCCCCTATTGTTTTCAATTTCCATTACTCCTTTTTCAGGGAAGTTGATTTCGTTCTAAGACTTTTTGATGGTTTTGAAGCACAAAAATGAAGCACAAACTTATGATTTGATGTATGTTGCTTGATGTATTTTATCACTGTGACAAAAATTATCGACCGTAGCGTTTCATCCTAAAATGACAATGTTGGTGGAAAAAATACTCCCATGGAAGAATTACCTAATCTAACAGACACCTAGGAATTTTCGATTTTTCGGTGAAAAAGCTTGCCCACATTCTTTGGGTTCATTTTTTTTAATCGTTTTTACGCTTCGGAATATAGACTTTTTTCTAGTTAACAACTAGTTTAGCAAAATCAAATATCAAGGCTAACATGCTCAGTTTCATGAAAATTCATAATTAACTTCTGGGTGGGTTCTAGTTACTACAGGGTACGTTCAGGGAGACTTGAAACTTCCAAAAGACTTTTGAAAAATCACTTTTTTTTGGGGGGTAACTGGTGTCTGCTCAAAATTTGTTGGCCTTGTTAACACTTCGTAAGTTTGTTCAAATGCTAATTTGAATTTCAAGTGCATTGCTTGGCATGTTTGCCTAGAATTTCTGATCGAAGAAATATTTTTTGAAAATGTGTAGGGTTGGTTTTTTTGTATATTTTTTCTATGCTTTGGAAAAAGTTATCACTTTAAAAAAAAAAAAGAGAATCATAGAATGACCGCCTGCACCCTTTTGTGCCTGCATATTCCCCTGGTCTGTTTTTGCTTCACCATTTTGTCTAAGTCTTCGAAAACGTCTGCAGGGGAAATATTTGACCGAAATTTTTTTTTCGTTTTCACAAAAACTAATCTAACAAACCTGATACTTTTTATTTCAATAAATAGAGTGGATTTGGAAACTCCCCTCCATATACGTCCACGCCCAAATGTTTTTAAACATAAAAAAATGGTCCTCGGAAAAGTCAATTTTTTTGACCGTTTTTAAAAAACTTTTTGTGAGAACTACCTGCCAAAGTTCAGTTTTTGGCTTCAATCGAAATAACAGGTTGGGCGAATTTCTTCTGCATAAGCGGCTACGCGCAACATTTCTTAAACAAAAAGCTATGACTGACAAACTGGGTGAATTTCATCTGCATAAGCGGCTACGCGCAAATGTTTTTAAAGAAACAGCTATGAATAACAGGTTGGGTGAATTTCATCTGCATAAATCTTTTAAACAAAAAGCTATGAAAAGCTATGCTCGTGGTGATTTGTTTTTCTCGAGACAAATTTTGACTTTTCAACTAGCAATTTTTTACAAAATTTTTTTTTATCATTCGAGAGGTAATGTTGTGTTGAGATCAAATATTAGAAAATATTTTACCAGTGATTTTTGTTTGTAAAGCTATGGGCGTTTGAAAATAGCAATTTGGGCCAATTATATACTTAATGCGCTCAATCAGAGATTTAATCGGTCCTAGAAATTGTTTAAAATTGGTTGAAGTAGGCTAGCTGTCACAGTTTTTACGTTGCCAGAATCAAAAACTATCACTCTGTACGTAATACGGCGTGTGGGGGATGATTTCAAACAAATCACAAAAACTTTGAACTTTTTTTGAAAAAATCATCAGAATTTAGAAAACAAAGTACTCAAACCTTAAAATTGGTCGGAATTTGCAGGGCTTTGCCTTGATACACATAGTTTTTTACTATACAATTTTATTTCACTATATTTATTTTACATCACACAATATAATTTTTGCCCCATTAATGTGTCTTTAAGGTGTTGTAAAAAGAATTGAAATGCCCATATTGAGGTTGAAGAGATATTTATCGAGCGTAAGGGTAGACTGATGTCCTATTATCATCTCGCTTATAAGGTAAAATGACTCGAAAGACTGTTAGGATTATCACATTTTGAAATTTAAAAATTGGCAGAAATTTGTGTCAAAAATAAATTGAAAATTTTTGAAAAAATACTTATTAAAAATTTTAAGCTGGTGAACTCATGTACTAAATCTGTCGAATGTGACTGACACTGTCAATTTATGTTTTAAGTTTGGGTGACCGATATTTTCATTTTATTAACTTGATTCAGAAAAAGGGCATTCCATTGATACATAAGTCGACCACCTTAAATCGGGACTTAGGCTAAATTGACGTTTATTAGCTTAGTTGTAAGGCTATATTTTATAGCATAGTTGTATTTTTTAGTATATTAGTAAGGCTGCCAGATCGTGTAATTGATCTGCTGCCATGGCAATGACAGTGTCTGAGAACGAGCTCTACTTTAAGCACTATCTTCAGGTCTACCACAGCCTGGCCTATTTTGGTCTGGAATGCGGGGCAATTATACGCATTTACTATGCTTAGACAAGCTTGATATCTTTTCATAGATCCTTTGCGAGTAGTAGAATCTGTATTTGTTGTTCCGACTTTCGAAGAAAAGGCAAAATTTTTATGCTTGGGGTGAGTTTTTTATTCGGTCAGATTTCGACTAGTTAATTAAGCCTTTTTGAAGGTATTTTTTATACCAACTCAAAACTACTATTGTTTTTAGTTAAAATTGAAATTATTAATTTTTTTGTGATCATTTTTTGTAAAGTTATGGGAGTTTGAAAACTGCCAATTTGCCCATGCTCTGGACTAATTTATGCGCGCTTCGATGACTTTATTCATAATGCTGAAAGCGTAACGCGAATTGCTTACACGTGGCGAGTTATTTCGTCAACAACAAAATTGTTCCATTTTGAATGAGGGCAAGCCAATTGGTTGGTCGTTTTACTTTCAAGCGATCAACTTTTTGCACTTGATCTTTAATATTGTACAAACGCATAGTTTTTCGATATTTTTTTTCCCAAAAACTCTTCGGTATGGATTAAAGGGCAATTGGAACATTCAAGGCTTTGCCCTGATATACGAGCAGTTTTGTTAGAATACAAGACGCTAAATATATCCTATCTTGAATTAAATTAGCGTGCGGGGGAATAAATTTAAAAATCATAAAACAAGATAATTATAATTTTTTTTTATATGGCCTTTAAGTGGAGTTGGAAGTGCTTCTCCCTGATATACGAGTACTCTTGTTTTGATTTCTATAACTGAGCATATTTCTCAAACAGTTGCAGCATGCAAGAAGAGAAAATTTAGGCTTTATTATAACATTGGTTTGGTTAAACTAAGTTATTAATCAGTTATAATAAAAAACAATAAATTGATAAAATTACTTTCACTAAGAATTAGTTTTAAGCCAATCAATAGTAAACTGGTTATTACTTTTCTTCATTTATAGTTTATTGAATCCCAAAGATGGTTTTCTAGGTCGCAAAGGAGTTCCCATGTAGATGTTTTGATACGAAGGGTTCCGTCTCAAAGTTGGGTTTGATGTCGAGGACCTGTTGACCCTTGAGGTAAACGATTCCAAATCGATGTTATTTGACGACGTGTGTCGCATCCGACGAGTCGTTCGGAGCTCGGGTGCGGGCGAGAAGAGGTTGTCGAAGGCTCGTTTCTCGGCCTCGTCTAAACCGCTTCCGAGAGAGAAGGAGATAGGTCGTTTGTGAAATCTATCCGACCTAAAGTTTTTTTCATTATTCCTAAATCATTTTGAAGTCCAAATTTAAGACGACGAGGAAAGCCGTTCAAAAGACATATTTAACTATTTTGAAACCAGCTCTTAGTGCAATGAATTCTTCTTTTTCTTCACCAAAAAAAAACTTATTGACTTTGATCTATAATTTTTTCAAAAATTTTGTAACTTTTGAAAAAACAGTTTTTAGAGAAGCTACATGAAATTATGATTGATCAAGACGAGATTTAAGTATCCACTTACCGATTTTGAACTTTTTCCTGGAAATGCTCCATGTGAACAACCGCCTCTGAGAAATCAATATCCGGTTCCATCACTTGATTTTTCCTCACTTTTTCAGCTCTTAAGACCAAATTACACATCGACTGGAAATCCTGCTCGACTGAAATTGAGTTCTTATCAGCACCGTTGTTATCACCCTCGAACACTTCGTCATTCGCCATTCGGTCCAACTCGGTTAAGAGCATCTCGGCCTCCTCTCGTTTTTTGCTCAGATTCAGCTGAGCAACACTTGTTAGCAACTGGTTTTTTGCCTCCCTTTTCCGCTCCTCAAAAAATTTGTCAATTTTGACCTGTTCAGCTCGCACGTGTTTTTCGACTTCTTCGTTCACGCTTTTCAGAAGATCCAGGTACCTGAATGGAACTTCAAAGAGTTATACTCTTAGAAGATTCGAAAAAATTATAGCAGTTATAAAATTGGTTTAAAAAATTATACAAAATTTTTCGAAGCAGCAAGTCTAGACTTACATCAATGTATTTGAGATTATAAGTCATTTATTTTCTTCAAAATAAGGCAATGTATTTTTGTGTATTATTTACATCTATTTTTAACTAAGCTCAATTTTGGGATCAGAAATTTTGCACTAAAAAAGCATTTATTAATGCAATATGTTTCTCCGCAAAGCAAAATAAATAGTTTAAAATCCTTTATTTTAATTTTCATTCTCGCATTTTTTAAATACTTTTTTTGATTAATTGTACCTGCTGAATCCCATTTGCAGCTGTGGCATGTACGCATTGATATCTTTCTCCGCGCACTTCTGACAGACCAGTTGGGAACAATGAGGACACACCATCTTGTACGTGGTCGCCGGGTTCTTACACCGCTGACAACTGGCGAACGAGTCCGAAGCGCCGAACGATGCGGCCAGGTTGTCGGAACTCCCTCCCTGTCCCATTTCAGCTCTGGTCGCTTTGATGGCCCTGTCCAGGGCTGTTTTGTCAACCCGCAGACCACCCTAATGCATTAAATTTTTGAATACTGTCAACAGTCGATTACGGAAGAGTTGTCTTGCAAGAGTCTTAAATAGTCTTCAAAAGAAATGCTTTTCTTACAAAGATTTCGCAAGAATCTTGCAAAATCTTGCAAAAATCTTGCAAAATCTTGAAAAAATTTTGCTCGATCTTGCAAGACAATAACCAACCTTCATGATAATTTTTTAAAATTCTATCTTATCAATAAGGTGTTTAACGATTTGATATATTACAAAAACTGCTAGGACAGGGAACATTATCATTGGCTGAAACGGGTTAAGGTACGCTCATTTCCACTTTTAGGAGGAACTAGAAGTCATTATACCCGTCGTACCCTCACTATCTACTTGGCCATCCATTTTTAGACTCCAAACAAAAAATTTTCTGAAGGTGCTTTTGGCGCTAAATACTCTAAAAACTAAGGGGGAGGGGAAGCGAAAAATCATTTTTGAGTTCAATCTTTTCAAAAAATGCTCAAAAGTATATTTGATCAAAGTTTTCAAAAGCAGTTTGAAATATCGAGCAGCAAAAATTGACATTTCATGAATTATAAAACCAGAACTATTCGATAGTTCAGGTATGTCACGTCATTTTAGCGAATATTCTTAAAAAATGCCTTAATATATTTTTAAATTCTTTAAAATCAAATGGTTTAAATTATAAAGATTATTATTTTCAGAAATTGAAATTTTTACTAAAACTCCGTTAAATTTTTTTATCCCTCCATGTTTCTTTTTAAGAGAAAAACGGGCAATTTTTTTGCGATCGAAGAAAATAATTTTAATTTCAGGAACTTTCTTGGTCGGTTTTCTCACCCGGTTCAAAATAGGTTTTCGGCATTGCGGGCAAAACTTCCTCGAGTAGTCATCCAAGCACTTCTCGCACAGTCTGTGTCCCGGCGAACAGTTCAAAGCGAACGGCTTCCTGTCGTTCCCAAACGTCTCTCGGCACCCTTTGCACGTGACCAAAAACAAAGTCGGGTTACTCCTCATTGCCATTTTGGTTAAGAGTATCTCAAAAATTTGAAGAAAATTAAAAATTAGCTTGTAGTATGAGCAATAGAATATGATGCTACGTTGAGTTCTGACGCTTGATTTATATCATCCTTGATTTATATGTTGGATATAGTTATTTGAAGTAAACACTTTATTGTGGCCTTTTGAAACAGTTTTCTTATGATACTAACTTAATTTATTTGTATTTGTCAGCAAACATCGGATCTTAGCATCATTCAAAGGTCAAATGAAGCCATTATTCACAGGTCACTTCTTCAAAATAAATCTAGTGACCCAGCTCGTCGGCAAAAATAATGAAACTCTTTGATCTTTTGTCCCATTTTTAGAAGAAAGCATCGGGAAAGGAAATTGACCTGGATTTGGGATTTACATTCCTGATTAGCCTCACACGCTTAAATTTGACCGAAAACTTGCTGAAAATCTTTTTCATCCAGCTCCTTTGATCCGTTTGTTTCGGTTGGCTTAACAATAATGGCTCTGCAGAACCAAAAATTTTGCAAAAGTCAAATGCCAGGTTTTGTTTACTATCCTATTCCCCAAATAAACACAAAATCGCAATCGCTTAACAGGTGAATCACATTTTCAAAAAATGAACAAAAAACATCAAAATTTTTTCGAGCTTTCATTTGAAAATAATCTTCCCACACGCTATATAAAAACAAAGTGATTCGGGCTGCTCGTATCAGGGCGAAGCCCTGAATGTTCCGACTGCCTTTTAAGGTTTTATAGAGCAGTAATGACATTAAAAATTAAATGTGAAAAAAAGGAAAGCTTTTTTTTTCTAAAATTTGGAATTTTTTCATCAAAACCATCCCCCAACAAATCAATTATTGCAAATAAGCTTCTTTCAACCAATATAGAACGACGGATTAATTCTCCGCTTACGCGTTAAAAGCGCGAAATATATTGCGCGTTAATTGTCCCAAATTGGCCAAAATGGCAATCTTTAAACCCCCATAAATTTTGAAAAATGATCACAGGTGAAATATCTTTTCAAAATTGAGCTCAGCACAACAATACTTTTTGAATGATTTTTAAAAAATTCGTCAAAAATGGCTAGTTAAAAAGTCGAAATTTGTTTTGAAGAAAAAAAACCCACCCCGAGCACAAATATTCCGTTACTTTTGTATCGAAAGCCGGAACAAAAAAAAGGAAGGGCTTAGTCATGCTAACTCGAATAGAGATTCAATTGTATTGGCAGGGAACATGAACGATTTTGAACATAAATCAGACACAAATAGTAGGAAAGTTTTAGAAACGGAACGAAGTTTTGTGATCAACCGACGTATCGAGAAATGCGATCAATGCAGAAGGCAAAAAATCAAATAGACCAAAGAACATGCCTCATCCCAATTTGGAAGATTTTCTAATACGGATCAAATCTCCGCTTACGTTGATAGCAAAAACATCGCGCGTAAA
>NC_087067.1:10726137-10746319 GCF_963678635.1 Symsagittifera roscoffensis
AAGGGCCCCGTTTGGTATTATTTTCCAACATCCAATTTTGATGATGGACCATAACAAATTTCCAGAGGTGCCTTTGGCGCCAATACATAATAAATTTGAGGGAGGAGCGCGCGCCAAAAAATAATGCGAGCCTTTGGTCAAAATTTTCCAAAAATTACCTAAGAACGCTTTTTTGACCTGTTTTTTTTTCTCAAAAATTTGCCTGCGGCGCAGAAAGTTTGGCCAAAACAGCGTCTTTTTAGTGCTTCGCAAAATCAATTTTACCGACCTGAAAAAAGGTCGTCAAAAAAATTTCTGAAAATCCGCCCCTCCCTCGAGAAAATCCTAAATCCGCCTTTGCTTAGGCGCAATTTTTACAAGCAATCTGAAAAATTTAACAAAATTTTAAAACTTTTCATATGAAAAAAGATAAAACTAATTCAGCTAGAACAATTTTACAAAGACAATTTTTTTTTGAAAGGATTTAGAGAAATCTATTCAAAGCTACCAAGAATGCTCGTATCATAGCAAAACCCTGAATGTTTCGAAAGCGTTGTGTTTTTATGGAGCAATTCAAAAAATTTTGAGAATATTTAAAAAAAGTGAAAAAATATCATTAAGAAGCCAAACTGTGCACCAGATAGTTGCAGAGTTAGTTCACTGTAGATCAGTGGAATCCAGACACAAATTTTTAAAACTGTTCCAAAATGTACTTCCACTTATAAACTTTCTGTGGATTTCGGGTACAAATACTTGTAAAACAAACTTTGCTGGAATATTTGTCTTCTCACAGACTCTGCAACAAGCGGAAATAGTTAGTTGATTTGTATTCTGCAACTGTTAGCAATTTCTGAAAAAGCAAGTGGATTCCGCAAATATAACTGGAATCTGCCTTTTTGTTATTTACTGAACTAAACCAGATCTTGCATATGAACAATTAAAAGCTAAAGTTGAAATTATTGACTAGCGAAGGCGGAATTTAAAAGCAAGGATTTAACTAGTTTTAGCGGAATCCATGAACAAATCTTAAATCATTGGTTAATTATATTGTTGGATGTACCATTTATTATTTCGGATAAATATCCCAGCAAGCATTCTATGGGATCATTTGGTATCACAATCACCTAATAAAAATTGTGAGATTAATGGGTTCAAAAGGTTTGGAAACAAAACGCACAATTCATCAGCGAAAAGATCATTATTTGAAATTAGTGGGTTGAGAGTGATTTCAAATCATTCGTTGTTGAGATGAGATGAGAGCGAATTCAAATGATTTGTCGGGGCGAGAGGTTCGTTCCTCTGAACGCTCCGACTGCACTTCAACGTAAGAAAACGGCGAGGTAAGTGGTGATGACAGATTTCAAATGGGGTTGATAGATCACCTCCAACAAGAAGTTTACTGGAGGAGAGCTTGGATTATGTTGCATTTTTCAGATTATCAAAAATGATTCGAACTGTTCTGGTTTCCTCTTTTCTTCTATCTCTTACATTGTGAATTTTTCGCGACAAAACTTTGGGGGTAATATAGTTGGAAACGGTTCGAGATCGAACACTTGAGTTGGCAGAAATTAAGATTGAACGTTTCAGTTGCCAGGCACTGAGAGTTATTCGAAAATGAACTTACAGGAATTAAATTGGTAGTAATCAAAATTGAATGATTGCGGGCAGGGCTCAAGCAAAAATTGAGATTGAAGTTGCTGGTTACCACCATGTAAAGAAAATTTTTTAACTGGAACGTTACTGTATATTTTCCTAAAATCTGCAAATAAAATGCGGATTTCGCTTACAGTTTGCGGATTCCCCTTACAATTTGCTGATTCCGCCACGACAGCGCAATTCTATAATGCAAGTAATTAATTACACAAACTGTTCTGGGTTCCTCAAAAACGGTTGAAGATTCTACAGCTTTGCTTAATTTTGGAACTATTTTGAGCGGTGCAGAGTTTCAACTTTTTGTTTGGGGTATCCAAAATAGCGAAGAAGATCAAAGAATGGTATTAATAATTCAAAATCCGCAGCAAACCTGATTTTGAGCTTCTGCAGCACCCGATTAATTTTCACAAAATGCACAGTTGGACCTTGTGGTATTAAAAAAAAATTAAAGTGTTTTTTTAGCGAACATTCTCCACACGCTATATAAGGTAACAAAGTGATTTATGCTTTGCATATACCAAAGTATTAAACAGACCTCAACCCAATTTGGAACGATTTCTAATACGGACCATATCTCCGCTTACGCGTAAATAGCACAAAATACATAGTGCGTTAATTGTCCCAAATTGGAAGCTTTTAAACCCCCACAGGTGAAATATCTTTTTAAGCTTGAGCTCAAGAAAACAATACTTATCAAATGATACGAATGATTTGGAAAATTTTGTGAAGAAGAAAAAACCACCCCGAGCACAAATATTCCGTCACTTTCCGCAAAAGTTGGGCTAACAAAACTACGTGTATCAGGGCAAAGCTCTGAACGCTCCGACTGCACTCAACGTAAATAAAAAGCTTTTGAAAAATTGATTCAAGATTGAGGAATTTGTCCCCAAGACAAATCTTCAATTTTTCAAACATGGCAAGAAACTGATAAAGCTCGAACCAGCATAATTACTGATACCAAAAAAATTAGGTCATAAAAATTTTTTTGAATTAAATATGCTTATTCTTGAATCTGATTTTGATTGAAAAACAAAAACAATTCATTTAAACTCTTGGTCGGAATTTTTAAAATCAAAATTGTCTAGATACTAAAAAAAGATGTTATTTTGGGTCTTATGCACTAAACGGCCAAAATCAAATTTTCTACATTGTAAGCTGGAAATTATGCGATCGAATTTGATTGGGTAATTTTAGCCAATCAAATTCAAGTTAGACGGTCAGGCATTCCGATCAACTTTTTCAGCAGATAAAAATATTGGCCGAAATTTCCGAAAAGATAGAACTTTGTAAAACAATCAAATTAATTTTGAGTTATTTGTGAAACCTTGACCAGACAAGAAAAACTTAATAAAATGGCTTGACAAATCAAAAATTCATTTTTTTTGTCATTTCGGCTAATAATTTTATCGGCTTGAAACGGTAGAATTATTTCCTTTGAAATGGTAGAAAATGTCGATGGAACTTAATTGGCTAATTAGCCAATCAATTTCAACCACATTAATTTCAGTTCAAGAAATGTAGAAATAATGATTTTGGGCCGTTTAGTGCATAAGACCCGTTATTTTCAGTACAATTTTTATTTTTTGAGAAATACGTCAATTTAAAAAAAACACAGATCTACGTTTATGCTTCTTCTAGATTTTCAGAATATTGCTTTGGTTCCATTAAATTTTGAAGAGCTCGATAGGAAATGCAGCTATGAACAACTCCAGGGCCATTATGGACAGTTTGGGTCTAAACAGTTCAACAACTGAAATTCTACAAATTAAGTATGTTGACAATCAATAATCGAAAGTCTAGCGAACCCAAAAAGCAATACAAATGACCCTGTTTTGAAGTAAGAGGGAGGATCATCAACGTCAGCTAATATGTTAATTATAGTATTTCAGTCACGAACATGAATATAAGAAGAAAACTTAGCTCATGTGAACATTGGACCTCACTGAAATTGACCCAGTGAACAATCCCACCCAAAAATTAAACGGTAAATATAAGCATAAAGTTTACATGCTCAAATCTGATTGGCTGAAAAATAATACTTTTAATCAAGTGAAATATCTCCTACCTAATTTGAGTTTGCTCACTCGGTTTCGGAAACTGCATAACTTTTCTAAACACTCTTGGTTCTGAAAAAAAAGTCATCAACCATCAGGCACACTGCTGTACAGAAGTGACACTTATGAGAATTAAATTAGTTCACGTTTTGCTGTGCAGAAATGGCTGACACACAAAATTTTTAAGAAAAAAACTACCTAAATTTTCAATTAAGTTTAATTTAAAACAGCACAAAAACAATTTGCAATTAAATTCATTAATCGCCGAAAGTCTATATAAATGGTAGCAAGGTTTGAAGAGCATAGCCACAAACTTCACTCAATTATAATACATTCTAAGGATAGAAAAGTTTATCTGAAATTAACACCATAAATGTTACCAGGTGCCATACGAAAACAAGGATCATATCACATAGTTTGCCATTACGGGAATCGGATATTGATATTGTAGGACCAACCCGCGCTCAGTAAAAAGAGTTGACGATGAATATATGCAACTTTTGTGGTCTGTCTCTATAATATAACATATAAAACAATTGCTAATAATTGATTAAAAATGGATTAAATTGTTTCTATTGTTTAAGTAATTACATACATCTTTGTCAATTATAATGAATTATATATGATTATAATGCATTGTTTTCTTCAGCAAACTTTTTTTGAATCTTAACTGATTTTAGATTTTGAGTGCAACCTAAACTTGCGAACTGTTTCATCGGTTTTAATATCAACTCGAATATAAAACCTTTTTTTTTTCAATTTTTCTCCAAAAAACTTTGTTCACGATGCAAATTTTTTGAATGTTTGGTACCACCAAAATATCAGCAGTGTTTTAGTTTGATGATTAGTTTGGTTTAGTTAGTTTCACCTATTGCGTTTCTCACGTTTGGTGGTTGTCGGGAAATTATAATTTATTGTAAGATATTTTTTAGCTGTTATAAAATATTGGCTAGACAAAAATTATAAGCTAATGTAAACCATTTCTTAAAAGTATTTTCTACAAGAATTTTAACCGATTATAAATTATTAAAAGTTCATTAATTTTTTATTCATTAATTACTGGATATTTTTTAATTATAACGGATTATAAATCATTTATTACGCTTAATGTGGTGGCTTTTATAAATAATTTCTAGACTTTAAAATAGTACAATTATTATTGTAATTTAGCCGATCATTTTCTATTGTTACTGAGTGCGGGAGTAGAATAACTAGAAAAAAATAGCATAACTTTATCAAGAAAAACGAAAAATTGTATGTTTACTTTTTTCTCCTTATGCAGCTGCAAAATTTTTGATGAAAACAAATTGACCTTTTCCGTTACTAGTTACAAAAATTACGAGGGTGATTCGTTGCTACTTACAAAATTCACTTATATTTAGTTATTGAATTAGTTGATTATAACGACATTAGTTCTTTATTAGTTCTTTAAATTCAAAAATCAGAAAGAGATATAACAGAATAATAGAAAAAATTAATGACATCTTTGAGATCAATTCAGTTTTTGAAGAACAGATAATGATGCTGGTAAATAAAAAATAAACAAGAAAAATTACATAACATTCAAACCAGCAAGCGTAGAAGTTCAGCTTTTTAAAAGTGTATCTCAAACACAAGACAAAAAATATATATCAAACTCATAACTCAGAACTCACATATGTAGCGAAACTGTTGACGGAAACCTTTAAAAAAGGGAATCTTTGAAAATGATTTTCTTTGAAGTTTGGTGTTCTGATTGTAGATTATGTGGACAATTTTCTGCCCAAAACAAAGACTGACAAAACTTATAAATTTTTAAGCTTTTAGATTGCACTTTGAGTGCTAAAACTTCCAAAGCCACAGAACATTGATTGTTTGTTTTAACAAAACCCTTTCAGCAAATTGAGGGGCAGAACTTAAAAAAATAGTGTAACACCTTGAATATAATAAAAAACAAATCGCTTTTTTCCATTAAAACAAAAAATCCCGAGTTGACTAAAAGCGTTTGTATTACAATTTTTATAAACGGAAAAGTTTGTATTAAACAGTTTTTACATTTCTATACGTTCAGAAACTTTTTCTCTCAATAAAGACGATTTTCATAAGGGGAAACTTAATGATAAGCATTGTTCCATAAATCCAATCAAAAAGTTTAGTTTTAATTGACATTTCTGTATTTTACCAGAAAAACACAATAACCAGGGTCTAATTCACAATCCCAATGGTTGAGGGAAAAAACTTCCGCAGATACTTTCATTTGAGTATTAATTGTATGAGATAGTATTTCATAGTTCACTCAGAACAACGAATATTAACCTTGAGTTTTTGTATTTGGCCAGAAATATTTTAACCAAAAACTTTACTAGATAAAAATCGTGGTCGGATTTTTTAATGAAAAATTGAAGCATATCATACAACATTAAGTCATTCAAAATTTTGATTTTTGATTTGCTCAAAAAATTGTAGTCTATTTTGTATGAAAAATTCAGGCCTGACTAGGTTATAGAAACAAATAACAAAATGCTTTTTTGAGTTTGAAAATGATATTGAGAAATGAAAGTGGAATAGAAAATCTCTGAAATTTGGATTTATTAATTCAAATTTTTTTTTCAGCTTTTTTTGCTTATCTTCATATGTAAAAATTGTATGATAAACTTTTTTCCCTACAATCCGTGAATGAAATTGCATGACAAGCTTTTTTCTTCAATGGAATTGTCTGATGAATATTTTTAGAGTTTGAATGTCAACCTGCATCTAAAAAAGTCAACAAATGCACACAGAAACAATTTATACACTCTAGGGAAACTCTAGATCTTTGAATGAATAAGAAAAGAGAAAAATAACTGCAAAGTAAACCATTTACAGTTATATTTCAAATTTCAAAATGATATCATAGTATTTCCGTCATGTCAACATATTCAAAATTGTAAACTATTGAACGTGAAGTACAAATGTACAGGTAAACAAAGATCTGAATGGAATTCTACTATGACAGTTTGAAGCTCACTGCTCACGTTCTTTCGTACAATGACCGGAGAAAAACAGAAAAAGAACCTAATCGAAATGACTGGACAAAAATTACATTTTACACTAACCAAGAATATATGCTTTTTTTGCTGGCTATTTAACCTACAAAAAATCCGATTCAGGCAACAATTTTGGACGAAATTTGGATCATATTTGCCTGATTAATTTATTACAATAGATTGTAGCCTTAAACAAAACAATAATATCATTTAAATTAAAAAAATCAGACCATTAAGAATTATCATTACATAAAGAAAGAGAGAAAATGAATAGATATTACTGATATATTGTTTATGTTTTAACTAGAAAAGAGCTTCTTGGACATTTTAAGGTAATGAAACTTTTTGAAATTTTTGAAATGAAAACAGGGGCAATAATATTAAAAGAGAGCAAAACAAAAATTTTAGAACAAAACTCAAAACAGACTTCCCTGTACTTAATGACGCCATAAGCAAAGATCAAACACAGAGGCAGGTCTAGGACCTTCTCGAGGAGAGGCGGATTTTCAAAAAAATTTTTGAAAAATTTATTGACCCATTTTTTAGGTCTAATTTGTTCAAAAATCGTACCATAGGGTTCAATACTGATAAACACATTTTTTATTGCATTTGAGAAGCACTCTTTGTTTCAAACCAAGAAAAAAAGAATGTTCCAACCATAGTCTTAAACAAAACAAAAAAACTTTTTTTTTCAATTTAGTCCCATTTTTTCTGAGTGGTGTGAAAAAGATCTAAAAAAACTAAAGCTTAGCAATATTCGACAATCATAGCAAAATAAACAATTTGCAAAACAATTGTTGTCGAAAAAAGACTAAAAAAACAAAACAAGCTTCAAAATTTTTCCTTTCAATTTTTTCTTTTCAATTTATATAGATTTTAATTCCAAAAAGGCGCTAAAACACTCAAAATGCTATTTTTAGTTGAGACAAACTAAGTTTCTTCAGCGTCGATTAAGCTATTGAAAGCTTCTAAGCTATTAAAATAATCTTTTGTAAGATTGGACGCACACTTATGCTCCCTCAAAATTATGACCTCTCGTCGTAAATTTCATGAAAACCTGTCAAAAAATCAATTATAATTGATTATAACCGATTGTAAAAGATCATATTGGCATAAAAAATTAAAGAAATATAATCCATTTTTAATGGATCATAATCGATAATAATCGATTCTAATGGATTATTTTGATACGAAAAATACTAGGATTATAATCCATTTTTGATGGATTATAATCGAATATTTTTATAATTTTATAGATACTGACTATCAAATGACAAAATAATCGATTTTTATCCATAGAACTCCAGTCCGGGTAAATTATACAATTGAAAAACGTCATCAAAAAAGTTTTAATTTTTAACATTCGTTAACATCAATTAGAGGCTCAATATTATGAAAAAAGTCAATAAATTGTAAAGCAAGCTCATGAAGTTGAAAAATTTTTCAAAATGATTTTCAAATTAATCATATTTCATAAGTTTTTGACAAAATGTTGGGCTTGAAGTCCCTAATTATACGATTCGGCTTGAAGTCCCGTAGGCGTGACGTCCGGCACCCGTTCACATGGGCCAGACTATTCTTAAAAGATGAAGTGGAAGTTGGCTAAGGTTTTATTTACGACGAAAATGACCGGAAGCCAAGCAATTAACCACTCAGGAAAACAGTGCATCAAACTTTTCCCTGAAACAACAAAGTTAGAGTCATAGTACGTTCAAAAACACGTGCCTTGACAGAGATTATTCGTTCAGAACTCGGTCAGTATTAAAAAAATATAACAATCTATACGTTAACTGTGAGTTATATTTAGCAGTGAAACTACCCAATTTAAAGATCACATTTCACACCAAATGTACACATAGACACTATGTTTTAAGATTTCATTTTTTTTTATTGAGACAAATTGTCTAATAATTTTTGGTAAAAGAGAATATCGGAGGCGGCGTATCGACTACCACAAAACTTGAGAAGCATAATTTTTAAAATTGAAATTCCTCAAAAGTGACCGCATTAAAGTTGACCAGAATAAAAACCTAAACACAAATTTCATATTCTGACCAAATTTAAATAATTATATATAAAGATTGATTGTCCTGATAAATATAGATTTTTTGAATGTCGTGATTCGTTCACCTTAGGCTACTAACCTTTCAACTGAGCCAGTAAACTAACGTAGCGTACAATTATATACCTCCATAACTGCAAGGTAAGGCTATTTAAGACGAATTTTTAATTTAGCCGAGTATACATTAGAATATCCAATTTTACAAGAAGATTGAATGTAACTTTTAAAAAGTATAACTTGAACAAAACTGCTCGTATCAGATCAAAACCCTAAAAAATCTGACTGCCCTTTAACTTGTTTCGAATCGTTTTTGGTTTGTTCAATTCAATTTGGAACGATTTTGAAGTGCGGGATAAACCGTCACGGGTAAAAAATTGGCTTACACTTTCAGTATCAAAGCATAAAACGAGCACTTAAGCAAGACTCAGTTCAGATTACTATACAATCAAATTTTTTTAGTGGTGAGCTATTTTGATAGTTTATCTTATCTTTAGTTGAAATTAGATCAAGCTTACGAAATACAAAAAAAATTAAGTAGTTGTTGTTTGAGTTCGATGAAACATCTTTCTGTTTTTTGTTGGAATTAGAGTCGCTGGATTTTATCATTCAACTTGAACCAAATTAGCTTTAGTTTGAAAATTAGACAATTTAACTACTACAAAGAACAATAAAAAATCTACTTGAACAGACTTTTTTTGATCTTTCTTGTGTGAAAACACCTTTTAGTACAAAAATGGAAATAATTTAGTTTTTTCAGTTTTTTTTGGTTACCCGAACAATTTTTTTCTTTTCTCAAATTTTGAAGTCTAGCTGGAGATTAAAAATGAATTCAAGTTTATCTTAGTTTTACTGAGCAGTAGAAGATATGCTTCAGAAACTACTTGTTTTCCATTTAAAGTTGTTTTGAGTTTCGAGTTTTTTTTAGTTTTTCAGGTTGCACCAGATAAGATAATTTCGAAAGTTTCACTCAGATTAGTCTCTGCTGTGACTTGACAATTCATTTTAGGCTTTGTTTTTATCAGCCCGGTTGTTGCAATTTTTAGCATAATCTTAATCTTACTCTCATTTCCTTGTCTCAATAGATCTGTACGATTGATGGATCTGAGTGATTTTTGTGAAATCAACTGAATTATTTTTTCCTTTATCTCGATCTGATCAAAAAACTAATCAGTCTCCACAAAACTCATTCGAGGATTAGTTGTGGAGTTCTTCAATAAATTCACAAATAGATTATCATCAAATTAAAACCTAGAAGCAAGTTTATAAATGAAAATTAAAATGTAATATGCCATAGCTGTCGCTTTCTAAAAATTCTTCCAACTAGCTGTTTTAGTCTGAAGAGCGACTGAAAAATTTAATGGTTGGCCACGTTGATATATTTCAGATAGAAACAATCTTTCTTGATTATACTTCCTAGCAACAAACTCTCAAAGTTGACTAGTAATGGTAAAAACCTTGTTTTTCGCCAAAAGATTTTCACATCAAAAAAGTAACCAAATTATGTTTTACGGAAATTCATCTTGCTGCAAAAAAAACTAAAGTCTTGTCATAGGATAATTCATCTGAACACAAAATTGTATCACAAAACAAATTTTTTTTCTTCTAAATCATGTCATAATATCGTCTTGGTAGAGCCCAAAAACTCAGCCAATAATTTATTTAATGAAAATATTGTGTTCAAAATTTAGTGATACAATGAAAAAAGCAAAAACCACATTAAAAAATAAACGAGAAAAAGGGGAAAATTTCACAACTTAAAAACTTTGATCACAAAAAAAACTTTTTGGAACTATGTCATAATATTGTTGCGGTAGAGCTCAAAATTTCATAAACTTTCACACGAGAGTTTTATGCTCCTACTTTAGTGATACAAAGAAAACAAAAGAGCAAAAACAGATAAAAAACAGAAGGGAAATTTTTCAAAAGAGTTGACCTTGATAAAAATGCTAAAACAAGCAAATTCTACGACAAAATGGTCATATAAAAAATTGAATTATGTTTAATAACGAAAAAAATGCGAATGATTTGATTAATTGATGACAATTGATTATCAATGTATTAAAAAAACACGTTTTGTTAGATTAAAATGTTCTTTAAATGACTATAGTTTGTCATAGACTATAGTTTGTCAAAAGACTAAAACATATTTTTTTCTCAATCATAAAAAGTCGTACTGTAAACATTTTTCAGCGTTTGAAACTGGAAGGAACATACAACCATGAAAATTTCTGCTCTATTGAATACCTGAATACAATGTTCTTCAAAAGTTTTGGCTGATTTAGCTCAAAATAATCGAAATCTGAGGCGCCAAATAAATTTTTGCCTTTAGATTTAACTCAAAGAAAAAAAAGATAATGAATATTGAAGATTTCAATTAGTTATATTTTTGCTCTATTCATTAATTGAATATAATACCCATAAAAAGTTTTCAAGCTTGACTATAATTTAATCTGAATTAGTTCAAAGATAGTCGAGAGTGTTTGACTCTGAGGCGCCAACTCAAGTGTTTAATTTAGACTGAATTTAATGAGAAGCAGATAGTAGGTCAGAAAAATTTCAATTTGTTTTACATTCGCTCTATTCATTAACTGAATTTATTACTCCAAAAAATGTTTTCAAAATTGACTCAAATTTTAGCTGATTTAGATCTAACATAATCGAGAGTTTTACACTCTAAGACACCAATTAAATTGTTGCAATTAGATTGAACTTTATGAGAAGCTGAAAATGATTCGTGATGTTTTCAGATAGTTTTGTTTTTGCTCTTTTGATTAACTAAATAGAATACCCCTGATAATGTTTTCAAAGCTGACTGTAATTTTAGCTGGTTTAGTTAGAACCTAGCAAAAAATTTTCCACTCTAAGGCGTCAATTAAACTGTTGTAATTAGAATAAATTTTATGAGAAGCAGATTATGGTTCGTGAATATTTCAGATAGTTTTGTTTTCGCTCAATTCATTAACTAAATATAATGCCCAAAATAATGTTTTCAAAATTTACTCTACGCTTAGCTAATTTAGGTCAAACGAAGTCAAAAAATTTTCTTTCTACGCATCAATTAATTTGCTGGGATTAGATTCAACTGAATGAGAATCAGATACTAAGTCGTGAAAGTTTCAATTAGATTTATATTCGCTTTATTCTTTAACTGAATTTAATACCCCTAAAATGTTTTCAAAATTGACTATGGTTTCAGTTGATTTAGTTCAAACATGGTCAATATATTTTCGCTATGAGGCGCCAATGTAAAAGTTGCGAATAGCATGAACTTCATGAGAAGCAGATAGTAAATCAGAAAGATTTCAGTTAGCTTTTTATTCATTAACTTCGCTCTATTCATAAACTTAAATTATTACCCATGAAAATGTTATCAATATTGACTAAAACTTTAACTGATTTAGATCGAACATAGTCGAGATATTTGAATCAAAGTGTTGCAATTAAATCTAAATAATATGAAAGAGAAAACTTTTTTGTATGTTTCACATACACTGCTGAAATGGCAGCGGATCTCCATTTCCTGACATTTTTTCTAGTTCAACCTCAATTTTTTGGGTCGGTTTTTCTGCATATTTTTATTCCATATAAAAGGACAGTTATAAAATATCATCTTATAATTGATTGAAGATCCAAAAAAAAACAAAAAAAAAACAAACTTTAATTGACATAATTTGATTTCAGAACATGTAATTTCCATTCTTTCGTTTGATTAAAAATATATTTTGGTGACTTTTAATAATTATTAGCGTAAAAATTGTGCGGTGCGATAAAATCCACTTGTTATGCACTTAAAATTAAATTCAAATGAATTTATCAGTTTTCTAACTCATTGTTGCCGTCAACATGGGCAGTTTTCCTTTCTCCACATTTCAAATTTCAATAAACTTTAATCATTTTATGGCTGAATTTGTAATGTTGTGCTGTAAGTTATGAAAAGAAAATGCGGAAAAATGGTTCATTTGTTCACCATGCAAATAATCAATACATTATGAGAACATTACATTTGTTTTTTACAAAGTTGAATATCAAAATTTGTTCGGTTTGCTTTTTTTTGGGGTTGGGAAAATATCTTATTTTGGGCATTAATTAGAAGTACCAGAATTGATCTATTCCTTTTTCAGTCAAGCGAAAAAATTCTTTTTCGTGGCAAAAAAAATATTTCGGTTAAACTTCTGTCGTTTTTTACTAGATTCTACATTACTATAGACATATTCCTCGAGTTTATATTCGCACTCACAGCAAATGAAATATTCAAAATATCGAAATATCGAGCTGCAAATTTTCAAAAAAAGTAGGAAACTTTTTAAAAAATTTCATTATATTTTCCAAATGAAAACGCGTTGTTCTTGATGCGTATGTGTTTGTGTGTTCATTTAGCGAATGGATGTCGAGTCTTCGTCGTTTCTGTCAAAGACATAGTTTGGGTTTATTTTGTCTACGAGTAGGTGCCATATTTCTAAGCCTTTTCGTTGGTTTGTTGTCACCTTAATTAGCTTACAATCTTCCGGATAGTGGTTCAATATGGCAGGGCAGTCTTCCATTATGAGATCCACCGTCTCTTCGGCTAGACTCTCCTGCATCTTGGATTATGGTTAGATGTTAATCTTGTCCATCCTATTGATGATCCAATTCGAGGATCTGCAAGCACGCCCCCCCCCCCTGTCACGCGGAGATCTGGGTCGTTGTGTGGGTGGTTATTGATGTCAATTGAAATGTTCTGGTTCTTTTGAAACACTTTTTCAAACCGTATTTTGTTTGTGATTTTTTATGAAGCTCTGGTGAGTTTAGGTCCGGGTTGGTTTTGTCATAGAATAGTTTCGGATAAGGTACACCGTCTGTTCGTCACGCTATCTTATTTTCGGCCGGATAGGTTCGTGCAACTTCTTAGTCTAATACCAATCCTAATATGATTCTTACATCTCCTAGTCTCAACAGATCTAGTGTATTGTTGCGAGGTTTATAATCAAGAAGTAGAATTTAAGAAGAGCAAACGTTTGCGAAGTTAAATTTATTCTTCTCTGGCTGAAACTATAAACAGATTCAGCCTTACAATTTACTTTAAGTTTTAGTCTTGGATCATGATGGGTTTGTCCAACAGTTTATCAAGAATGAAATCGGATATAAAAAATTCTTGTTTTGAACTTGTTCCAATAGAGACTCAAAGTTTTTAAAATTAACGCATTTTAATTTTTTTGGTGTTGAATCGTTTTTAGATTTTTTTTCTTGTGGGGAAGTTTTTGTAAAAACCATTTATATTTTAAAAAATTAGGAACTGATACGAGCGTTTTTATTGATAGTGAAGAGAGTTTTTATTAAAAGAAGTGAAGAGAGAAGAGAAACATTTGCTCGTGTTGTGGAATAGTCGTCTTGCAGAGAGAAAAGGAAACAAATTCTGGTGAAGAGGGAATAGATTGCGTGTATCGTAGATGGGTGAGTGATCCTGTCAAGAATGCAGATTGATATAGTGACGAGTCAATTTCGTTAAGTAGAGCGAGACTACCTGCACTCCCACCTATTCGTCGAATAGATAGATATGGTTTCATTTCCCTGAGTGACTAAAATTCTAATGTTTTAGTTCAATATCGAATTGGCTATTGTTTTTGTTCATTGGTTACCTTTGCTGCGATACTGGATCCATACTTCATATCCTGTGATGGTTGTGACTGAGGCAAGCAAAACCAATAGATTTGCCATTCCAGAGTCGGAATTTTGTCGAGTTCTGATCTCCCTTTCTCTGCTCGTTTCTTTGCTTTGAGATTTTTTTAAATTTTATATATCTGCACCTTGTAAGTGATCTCAGTCTTAGTTATTATCCTTGTTAATTGTTTTCGCAAAAGCGTTTTTTTTTTCGGTTATTTTGAAGACTTGCTAAACCCAGAGCTACTCTCATCAAAATAGTGGAGGGTGTCGTGAGCGTGGTGTAGCGCGGTGGATGAGGTCGGCTTAAGTAAATTCTCAGGACTTCCTATACTGGTGCATTTAGTACCAGATGATATCGAGATTAAAAGCTGTTATTTACTAAAAACTATCAAGGTTTCACTGCTTTCCTGAAAAAACTTATGTTCACATTTTTTTGTGATACCATAAAAAATGAAACATTTATCAAATTTTACTTTTTCAGATTTGCAAAAATTGCTCTCGATTTTCTCGTGTATTCGAATCTGCTTTGTCTCCAGTGATTAAAAAGTCTACATTGTTTTCACCAAAACTTTGGTCTGTTTTTTTTATAAATCTCGTTGATTGCCTTGCAACTTTAATCTTGGCTAAAGACAACCTGATCCTTTTTTATTACAACTGCTGCGTGTAGTTCAATTGCGCTGAGTTTTAGGAAGTTTATCGGTTGGCCAAATCTTGTTCTGCGCTTCAAACTTCAGGAGTAATTTGTTTTCGTTGTATGGAATAACTTTTTACAGTTGGTATTCCAATTGGTTGCTTCCCTAGGGTTTGCTTTAGCAAATTTTTGATTTTACCGGAATAAAATATTCTCAAATTGAATCGGAAAGACTAGACAATTTTTTTGAAAATTCTGAAATCAAATTTGGGTGTAACAAAAAAATTATGAAAGTTTGTTCCAGTCAACAAAAACCAATTACTCCTGAAGTTTCAACCGCATAAACAAGACTTAGCCAGCTAATGCACTTATATAATTTAATTACTTCTATAGATGGTTTTTAAACTTTTTTTCGATAGCAATTTTTGGACAATATGATGTAATTATTTGACTGTTTTTGGTCAAATTTGATCAGAAGATGTCGATGTCGAATGGATCCAGATCACATCAAATTTTCGCCATGGTTAATAGTCTGTTTAATTTACACTGTGTTTAACACGAAAAAATTTTGTGGTAAACATTGCTCGTTTTGGCTCATGTTGCGGAAAATCGTTTTTTTTAAGCTTAAAAAGGAAGTTTTTATGCCTACTTGATTTCGTATATTTTGAAATTTGTAAGGAAGGCTTATTTAAAATGACAACCGCTGTTGTTTATTCAACTCTGTTTTCCTTACAGACCTAGAAGGCAGTCTCAAAGTAAGCTTAATTGTGAGTTGCTGAGTGACAAAGCAATACTTGTTTTGAGTTTTGGAGGTACCCTCCGGAACAGCAACAGCAAATTCATTAATTTTGATTCTCCAATTTCTGAAAACTCTCACATAACCATGAAGACTCAATCTTTTTATGAATCTATTTTAACAAAAACCAGATCGGACAATCGGATTTGGGAAATTGTAGGTAATTATATCGGAAAAATATTTAACCAATAGGCTGTTATTTGTTCAATTTAGCTGACAAAATGATCGTTCTCCAATGAAAAAACTGAAAAACTTATATTAAAAACGAAGATTTGAATGGAAAAGCGTTTTTATTTTTTCGGTTATTTTAAAGACTTGCTAAACCTATAGCTACTCTCATCAAAAACAGTGGAGTGTGTCGTAAGCGTGGTGAAGCGCGGTGGATGAGGTCGGCCAAAGAACATTCTCAGGACTTCCTATACTGGTGCGTTGAGCACCAGATGATATCGAGATTAAAAGCTGTTAATTACTAAAAAAATATCAGGGTTTCACTGCTTTGCTGAATAAGCTTATGTTCAAATTTGTTTCTGATACCATAAAAAATAAAAACGTTTATCAATATTTAATTTTTCAAATTTGCAAAAATTGCTCTTGATTTTCTCGTGTATTTGAATCTGCTTTGTCTCCTGTGATGTAAAAAGTCTACATTGTTTTCACCAAAACTTTGGTCTGTTTTTTGTAAATCTCTTTAATTGCCTTGCTTCTTTAATCTTGCTGCGTGTAGTTCAATTGCGCTGAGTTTTAGGAAGTTTATCGGTTGGCCAAATCTTGTTCTGCGCTTCAAACTTCAGGAGTAATTTGTTTTCGTTGTATGGAATAACTTTTTACAGTTGGTATTCCAATTGGTTGCTTCCCTAGGGTTTGCTTTAGCAAATTTTTGATTTTACCGGAATAAAATATTCTCAAATTGAATCGGAAAGACTAGACAATTTTTTTGAAAATTCTGAAATCAAATTTGAGTCTAACAAAAATATTATGAAAGTTTGTTCCAGTCAACAAAAACCAATTACTCCTGAAGTTTCAACCGCATAAACAAGACTTAGCCAGCTAATGCACTTATATAATTTAATTACTTCTATAGATGGTTTTTAAACTTTTTTTCGAAGGCAATTTTTGGACAATATGATGTAATTATTTGACTGTTTTTGGTCAAATTTGATCAGAAGATGTCGATGTCGAATGGATCCAGATCACATCAAATTTTCGCCATGGTTAATAGTCTGTTTAATTTACACTGTGTTTAACACGAAAAAATTTTGTGGTAAACATTGCTCTTTTTGGCTCATGTTGCGGAAAATCGTTTTTTTAAGCTTAAAAAGGAAGTTTTTATGCCTACTTGATTTCGCATATTTTGAAATTTGTAAGGAAGGCTTATTTAAAATTACAACCGCTGTTGTTTATTCAACTCTGTTTTCCTTACAGACCTAGAAGGCAGTCTCAAAGTAAGCTTAATTTTGAGTTGCTGAGTGACAAAGCAATACTTGTTTTGAGTTTTGGAGGTACCCTCCGGAACAGCAACAGCAAATTCATTAATTTTGATTCTCCAATTTCTGAAAACTCTCACATAACCATGAAGACTCAATCTTTTTATGAATCTATTTTAACAAAAACCAGATCGGACAATCGGATTTGGGAAATTGTAGGTAATTATATCGGAAAAATATTTAACCAATAGGCTGTTATTTGTTCAATTTAGCTGACAAAATGATCGTTCTCCAATGAAAAAACTGAAAAACTTATATTAAAAACGAAGATTTGAATGGAAAAGCGTTTTTATTTTTTCGGTTATTTTAAAGACTTGCTAAACCTATAGCTACTCTCATCAAAAACAGTGGAGTGTGTCGTAAGCGTGGTGTAGCGCGGTGGATGAGGTCGGCCAAAGAACATTCTCAGGACTTCCTATACTGGTGCGTTGAGCACCAGATGATATCGAGATTAAAAGCTGTTAATTACTAAAAAAATATCAGGGTTTCACTGCTTTGCTGAATAAGCTTATGTTCAAATTTGTTTCTGATACCATAAAAAATAAAAACGTTTATCAATATTTACTTTTTCAGATTTGCAAAAATTGCTCTTGATTTTCTCGTGTATTTGAATCTGCTTTGTCTCCTGTGATGTAAAAAGTCTACATTGTTTTCACCAAAACTTTGGTCTGTTTTTTGTAAATCTCTTTAATTGCCTTGCTTCTTTAATCTTGCTGCGTGTAGTTCAATTGCGCTGAGTTTTAGGAAGTTTATCGGTTGGCCAAATCTTGTTTCTGCGCTTCAAACTTCAGGAGTAATGGGTTTTCGTTGATTGGAATAGCTTTTTACAGTTGGTATTCCGATTGGTTGCTTCCCTAGGGTTTGCTTTAGCATATATTTTTTAACCGGTATAAGATATTCTCAAATTGAATCGGAAAGACTATACAATTTTTTCGAAAATGCTGAAATCAATTTTGGAAGTAACAAAAGTAATGTAAAAGTTTGTTCCAGTCAACAAAAACCAATTACTCCTGAAGTTTCAACCGCATAAACAAGACTTAGCCAGCTAATGCACTTATATAATTTAATTACTTCTATAGATGGTTTTTAAACTTTTTTTCGATAGCAATTTTTTGGACAATATGATGTAATTATTTGACTGTTATTGGTCAAATTTGATCAGAAGATGTCGATGTCGAATGCATCCAGATCACATCAATTTTTCGCCATGGTTAATAGTCTGTTTAATTTACACTGTGTTTAACACGAAAAAATTTTGTGGTAAACATTGCTCTTTTTGGCTCATGTTGCGGAAAATCGTTTTTTTAAGCTTAAAAAGGAAGTTTTTATGCCTACTTGATTTCGTATATTTGAAATTTGTAAGGAAGGCTTATTTAAAATTACAACCGCTGTTGTTTATTCAACTCTGTTTTCCTTACAGACCTAGAAGGCAGTCTCAAAGTAAGCTTAATTTTGAGTTGCTGAGTGACAAAGCAATACTTGTTTTGAGTTTTGGAGGTACCCTCCGGAACAGCAACAGCAAATTCATTAATTTTGATTCTCCAAGTTCTGAAAACTCTCACATAACCATGAAGACTCAATCTTTTTATGAATCTATTTTAACAAAAACCAGATCGGACAATCGGATTTGGGAATTGTAGGTAATTATATCGGAAAAATATTTAACCAATAGGCTGTTATTTGTTCAATTTAGCTGACAAAATGATCGTTCTCCAATGAAAAAACTGAAAAACTTATATTAAAAACGAAGATTTGAATGGAAAAGCGTTTTTATTGTTTCGGTTATTTTAAAGACTTGCTAAACCTATAGCTACTCTCATCAAAAACAGTGGAGTGTGTCGTAAGCGTGGTGTAGCGCGGTGGATGAGGTCGGCCAAAGAACATTCTCAGGACTTCCTATACTGGTGCGTTGAGCATCAGATGATATCGAGATTAAAAGCTGTTAATTACTAAAAAAATATCAGGGTTTCACTGCTTTGCTGAATAAGCTTATGTTCAAATTTGTTTCTGATACCATAAAAAATAAAAACGTTTATCAATATTTACTTTTTCAGATTTGCAAAAATTGCTCTTGATTTTCTCGTGTATTTGAATCTGCTTTGTCTCCTGTGATGTAAAAAGTCTACATTGTTTTCACCAAAACCTTGGTCTGTTTTTTGTAAATCTCTTTAATTGCCTTGCTTCTTTAATCTTGCTGCGTGTAGTTCAATTGCGCTGAGTTTTAGGAAGTTTATTGGTTGGCCAAATCTTGTTTCTGCGCTTCAAACTTCAGGAGTAATGGGTTTTCGTTGATTGGAATAGCTTTTTACAGTTGGTATTCCGATTGGTTGCTTCCCTAGGGTTTGCTTTAGCATATATTTTTTAACCGGTATAAGATATTCTCAAATTGAATCGGAAAGACTATACAATTTTTTCGAAAATGCTGAAATCAATTTTGGAAGTAACAAAAGTATTGTAAAAGTTTGTTCCAGTCAACGAAAATCAATTACTCCTGAAGTTTCAACCGCATAAACAAGACTTAGCCAGCTAATGCACTTATATATATTTATTGCTTCTATAGACGGTTATAAGACTTTTTTTTCGAGAGCAAACTTTGGACAATATATTGTAATTATTTGACTGTTTTGGTCAAAATTTATCAGAAGATGTTGATGTCGAATGAATCCAGATCACTTCAAATTGTCGCCATGGTTAATAATCTGTTTAATTTACATGTATTTAACAAGAAAAAGTTTGTGGTAAAAATTGCTCTTACTGGCTCATGTTGCGGAAAATCGTTTTTTTAAAGCTTAAAAAGGTAGTTTTTATGCCTACCTGATTTGGTATATTTGAAATTTATACGGCTTTTTTAAATTACAGTCGCTGTTGTTTATTCAAC
>NC_087067.1:10746519-10798689 GCF_963678635.1 Symsagittifera roscoffensis
CTTACAATTTGTGGAGAATAACGCGCAGATTTTGGCGCCCCACAAGGGACGCGAATTTAGCCTTATTTCTGCGATAAATTTACTATACAGATTGCATATTGGCCCTGTCGCATCAAAGAATAAAAAATCACTTTCAAATGACCTTAGTCGAAGAAAAACAGAAGGAACAAACAGAGCCATCAGTCAAAACCAGAGATTGAAACCTCGTGGGAGGCTACTGAGAAGAGGTTGAACAGGGTCACAAATTACCGACAACAATTTGTCAATTGTTTTGCCTTTATATTCTGGGATCTAAACCGACGCATATCAGTGTATCTGAAGTTCCTCAACTACAACAGCTATTCCTTTGAGAAGATAATTGAGTCGACAGATCTGAACAAGTACAAAGAAATCGACTTCCCAGAGCTCCTCAATTACCTTTGTGAAAATCAAAAGAAGCTCAGCGTAGTGTTCCAACATTTGGACGCCAACCAGGACGGTCCAGTTTTGGAGCTATCTTGGATCCAAAATTGGATTTTAAAAATTGTGAACAATACCAAACAAAGTTTTGGACAGTCTGTCTCCGCAACCAGACGAAGTGTTGGAAATTCTGTTTCCGCATCCAGACGAAGTGTTGGCAGTCTGTTTCCGCAACCTGACGAAGTGTTGGAAGGTCTGTTTTCACAAGCAGACGTAGTGTTGGACGGTCAGTTCTTGCATTAGTCGAAGTGTTGGAGAGTCTGTTTGGAAAACCGGTGACGCCAATCTCTAAAAATCATCAAAAACTGTAGGTATTGTCTAGTTTTCAAAAACCACTTCTTTGCAATAAAATTACATGCGATGTGTTATTGTGTATCTCGACTCAAAGCAAGCTCCAAGTGATGTTTTTTTTCGATACCACCATTTTTTGGGATAAATATGAACGGATTAAAAATGCATGAAACCGGAACGGAATATAGACGAGGATAATAGATTATTTTTTGGATAAGTTTTTGACTCGAACCTTCGAATTATAAGTTCTGTTAACAAATCTTCGCTAATTGGTACTTTAAAAAAACGCCCAAAGAGAAATCAATCATGAAAAAAACGGGATAAAATCCACAAAATCCGTTGTTAACCCGATTTCAACTTATGTTAAGTGGTCTGGTAAGGAATTTTCATGCAAGTTAAGTTGAATTTTTCCATCTTTAAGTTTCCTTCGCGTTGGAGTTCAACCAACTTTTTTAATTCCCATCCGCAATGGTAATACCGTCGCGAACAAGGGCTCTATGGTGTTCGTACTCGGAGCCAGTTCTCTATATCACGGTCTGCGTAAATTATTCTTACCGTCTCAAAAGCGTGTGAACAAGACTTGTCTCAGTAAGCCTTGTTTGGTTTTTAATTTTAACGCCAGGGATTTGCAGAAGTTTATTCGATAATACCTGCATCATTTTTTGTCGAAACGCAATGGTCTAGTAATTTGACAAGACCACATAAATAACAACCGTTGTTTGAGTTTTGAACAGCTTCTGAGCCTTTTTTGAGATACGAAGAAAGCGTTAACACTCTTGTATACTTTCGCCGCAATGGTACTGCGAGTAACGAAAAAGAGAAAAAAAGACAGGTAGTGTCGTTTTTAACGTAGTTGAGGACCTTATGTGCAACCGGAAGGCCGAAGACCAAATTATTATAAAAAAAAGTATAAAGAGCTACACCAGCCCCCTTACCTTGGGTTGTTGACCCTGTTGTTACTTAGACGATACAGCGCTGACCTAAAGACACTGAAAACTAAAAAAAGCGGAAACGTTTGTCGCCAAAAAACCGCATGACGATTCAAAAAAGACCTAGAGCGTTATAACTCAAGCTACTCTCCCTTTTAACCTTTTAAGTTGATGAATTTAAAAAGCCTGGAAGTATTGTTTTAGAAAAGAATTAAGAAGTTAATTGAAAAATGTAGCAACTCAAGAACGAACTTTACAAATGCCATGAAAAGTTTTTGGAATACATAGAGAGTCAGAGTCGTTGCTCGAATTTTGATACATGCCTTGATAAATGTAGGATTTATATCGAACAAGCAGTCGATGTAAAAAATGAGTTGATTAAACTGGCTGCCAAAAGTGCCCGTCCCGACGAATTATAACCGGCTGAGGACTTGAGGATTTATATACGTTGACACAAAGTAACGATAAAGTTTTACAGGTAGCTATCACATATAACCAAATTTTGAGGTAGTAACAGAGCAGGACGACATAGACAGTAACCCAAAAATTTCTTGTCATTCCGAAAAGAGTGAAAAACATTTGTTGTATAAATTAGATACCCGCTCTAAAATGTCACATCAAAGTAGCCGACAGCAGCAACGGGGTTCTCAGAAATCAAGTCGCCATACCTTGGCTCCGTCAAACTACTTCTGAGAAAAAGAGGGATTCAATGCTTAAAAAAAAGAGGAGCTTGAGAGACAAGCAAAAGTAATATTAAGACTTAAAGAGCAGAAAAACAAGATGACACTATAGATTTTAGAACAACAAAGAAAATTTAAATTTGAAGAATTGGCTGAAGAACACAGGAAAAAATTGCTTGGCAGAAATTGAGCTGAAAGGGCTCGAGTTGGAAGATGAGATGTCGGAAATCAGCGAGAACGCTGAGGAAAGCAGTTTAACTTGAATCTCTCTACAACTAACAAAATACGATAAGGACCGTACACGTCACTGTGTCGATTCTGTCGACCACCATCAGCCTGACGCTCTTATAGTTCCCAATCAAGAGCAGCACGTTCGTTCGACAGCTCCTGAACAAACTTATCCTGTATTAGCAATGTCCATGGTCACATCAGGTTTTGCAGGAGTGAATAATGGCCGGAAGTTTCTAGTGATCCGGGGTTGTATTTCAGTGAACACATTCAAGGACAACGACATAAATATTAGATTTTTGTTCAATCGCAGCTTTTGCTGCATTACGTTAACATTCCAGTAAACTTACAGCAGCTCATTCAACCAGTTTGATATAAATTGCCTCATCAAACTGTTTTGTCTACTCATTCAGTTCTGGGTAATCTGAACCCAGGCTCAGTATTCCGATAACTACTGAAAACTACTTTGCTCCGGAAACATCTGCAACGTTCCTTCTGGCTTAGCAGCTTTAGTTTCTGAATCAACAGCAGTTAACCAGGTTTTTTTTCAAACAACAAACTACAGCCTCAGTAGTAGCTGGCTACCAGGCACATGTAGTCCCATCCCAGCAATATTAGTGTTCCCGCTAGTAGATAGAACTTTTCAAGTGAGCACTATAAGCCTAATAGTAACTTGCGGAGACCAGCTGTTACTGCCCCCTTAATGTAAGCTCAACAACACTACGTTCCTTCCACAAATGCTTTTTCCGCAGTAACATTCCTTATACAAGTGGAGGGAATGTGCTCTTTGCGCCGCCTGAAACTTTTTCGCAGGCTCATCAAACTTTCGTCCCTGGTAAAACGGTAATTCCTCGAGTTACCCAGCGCCAATTTCCGGAAATTCGCATGATGCACAGGTGGAGCGTCTTTTTTTGGCACGAGAGTTGGTCAATATCTTCAAGCACAGCCGAAAAAATCATCTGTCTGAGTGGAAGCTGATACAGTTCCAAGGCGACTCACTTAGTTGGCTTGAGTGATTTGGCCAGCTCAAATAGACGTTACATTCAGCCATACTCAGTTATGATGAAAAGCTCACTTATCTGAAAACACTCGTAGAGTTATAGCGGACCACTATATAAGGACGCATTAGAAACTCTTCAGAGAAAGTTCGGGCAGCCGCATGCCGTAGTAGGGGCTCATTTGGATAAATTGAGTAAATTTCTGCCTCTGAAAATGCACAACTCGGAAAATGTAAATAGCTTTTCCTCGACAATTTCTAGATTCGTTGCCGTATTAAAGCCTCTCTCCCCAGAACCTTAAAGGGGCAAAGTCAATTCAAACAGTAAGACGTCAATAGCATCGACCAACTCTGCTAGATTTCAACGAATGGCTCAAAGAAAATTCGGAGGGTTATGACAGGCTAAACAACCTAATTCTAAGGGTGAGTCTGAATAACCAGTGAAGCAAAAAATAGGCACTAAACTGTTAGCTAAAAATCAAAAATAAGTAAGAAAGCTATGAAAAAATCAAAGTTTCCTCCATGTTCTGTCTGTAAAGTTCAACACGCTCTTGGGATCGCGTATTCGAAGAGCAAAACGATGCCCAACGAGCAAAGTATGTAGTTGAACAGCTTTGCGTGTTTACAGAGCAATCAGAGTCTCTAATTGTAGCAAGGCCAAAAAATGCCCCAAGCAAGATTGCACAAACATGGAGCTGAAAAAATAGCTCCTTCAAAGGATAATAAAAACTACTCGTAGTCAGGTAACGCAAAACTAACCATGTATCGACTAAGCTGCCGTGGGCAATATTCATAGCCAGGAGTCAACTAAAGGCATTCTGCCAGTTGCATCACTCGCTGTTTCTTCTGATGCGAAGATTTTCAAAACCCTAGTTCTTCGCGAGAGTGCTTCTACGCACTCATGGGTATCCGCCGATCTCGTAAGACGTCTCTGTTTGGTTAATATTCCCGTTAACCTCACCATAAATGGATTCAATTCCACGAGCTTGATTAAAATTATCACGTAAGTTTTCAAGCTTCCGCCCAAACGAATAATAGTGAATTTTCGTTCTACTTTTGATCTTATTTTAAGGATCATATCCGTATTGAATCGAATATCATAAGTATTTTTGAATTACAGGAGAAATACCCACAGTTGGCACCGATAAAACTTATACATCATAAGTATGAGGAAGTGGAACTATTAATTGGACATGTTTTGTACCAGTAACTGCAAAACGAAAAACCCTGTTGCTTGAGTTAAATACTAGTTAATATTGGAGCACAACCTCTTTACGTATAACCCGTGAAAAAGTATAACACGTCAAATAAAAGTTTAAAGTTAACCGCAACCATACTTAGAAGCACTTCAGACTTTTTCAAAATATATAATTTTTTTCAAACAACTCGCTTGGTTTAAAGTTCGAGTTCTAACGGATTTATTTTTGATACGTTAACAACATTTCAAATTTTATGAAGATTGAATCTCTATCAGAACTATTTTTTTCCCTGTTATTTAGAATTAACAGTTAAAGATCTATTTATAACTGAAAAGCGTCTTATTTCAACCTCCTTTTCAAACCGTATGATCAATTGCTCTCCTTTAAGAAAGCTGATAATGTACGGGCAATGAGATTCATTAAAACATATAAAACAAGAGATGATTGAAAAGGCCATCGCAATCAACCCCTGCACAAATCTAATGGGCTAATATCTAATTATTTAATACTATTCAAATTCAGTGGGAAATTCATGCCGCTACCTCAGTATGAACATGGACCTTGAGATACAATTAAAAACTTACTGTTTGCATTTTACAGTTTCCGTGTTCTGTGTTACCAGATGACCTTGGGTTACAGTTAAAGACATGTACCGCTATTTGGATACACAACAATTGTTAGAATCACTTGTTCGTTCAGTGTCAGATGAAGGCAAAATCAGTCAAATGTTTAAAACTCTAATTGTCGTTTTTTGTCATGACAGATTTTTTGCCATAACAGATTTTTGGTCAACCTCAAAACGCATTCAGTACTTCCTTACAGATCATGATTAGATTCTCAAAACATCTTCCAGTTCTGGAAAAAATATTTCAGTTGAAATTCTTGCCGGAAAAATCTGAAAAAAAGAATGGTCTTATAGCTCTGAAATTGCGTCTTTTGTAATCAGCGGGATCAAAATAGAGCGTAGCCACCGTTATAGATTCTAGGCGGCCCCTTGGATCCTTTTTATTTGCGATTGTCCTATCATGATTGAATAATTTTGGGTCACATTTGTTCACAATTGTTATTGAGACAAACAGACAACATAAAAGTTTATTTTGAAAAACATCACTTCGTATTTTGTTTATTAACTCTATTACCAAAGACTGGAAAACGTATTTTTTCTGTTTTGATAAAATAGTTGCCAAATTTGTTTCGTTCTTGTAACCATAAAAAGGGAGTTTTCCTTAACTATTGCACGATTTGACCCTTAAATAACAAGCTGTTAAGCTCAGTAGATACATAAGCCGAAAAACAACCAGCCAATTTTTTGCTGGAGATTATGGGTGTTTTTCACCAAAAGAAGTCTAATTATTCCTGTATAAATGGGGTTAAGCTCAACTCTGGAACTGTTGCACAGGTTTTTTTTTCTAGTATAAGCAGAACTGAGAAGATTGAAATAAATGAAAAAAATATCATGAGTCATCAAAAATTGTATTTAAACTTATAATACGGTTTTGATGCGCCTTTGAGCAGCCGTTGCCGAGTGAATCAGACACGCGGCCTTTAATACAAAGGTCGTGGATTCGAATCCAGCTTTGGTTACGGTTGGATGGGTCCAAGTGTCATCCGCCTCTCTAAGGTGGGATCGGCTGTGGCAAAATGGATTCTAGATCTCTCCCCCACGGAAGAAAGACCTGAGGTTGAAGGATGCGGGCTGATAAAAAAGTTGCACATTCTTTTCACAATCCTATCCAAATGTTGCATAAAAGATGAAATGAAAAACACTCCAACGTACTGAAAATCATTATTGAAATTTGTATTTTTAACCTCGTCAAAAAATCTTTTCATCTTTAGTAGAAAAAGTATCTATCAAATCTTCATTGTGGAAACCCCAGAAGACATAGACGACATCAACAAACTGTTACGAGAACAATTCTGTAAACCTGAATTGAAGAGCAGTCATTGCATTTTTGAAACTAATCTTCTGCTGAGTGTGATGAAGCATTGAGCAGGCGCTTATGCTGCTGCAAAATATTTTCTGTGTATCTTTTGTGTACCTCTGTGACAAAAAATCATGTAGCTTTGAATAGTTATTGTTATTTCCCAATAAAAAAGAGCACGAACTTCCAATAAGGAGCAGCGATGAAGAAAAGCTGAAAAAAACAGACCAATTATCATGGCCAAGTATCTATGTAAATTCAATGGCTATTCTGAACTAATTGAATGGAAAACCAGAAATGCAAACCTTCAGCAAAAAGGCATTGTGGCGATAAATGCACCACACAAAAACTGGGAGATAAATATAGACGCTAAATGGCGTTTTTATAAAACGTTAAAATAGACGGCTTTTGAGCTGTCTAGCAATACCCTATGTTCATCGGAATGGAACAAACTCCTTTTTAAAGTCTAAGAATTTTAAAACTAGTCGTATTAGGGCGAATGTTTCATCTGCGTTTTAACTTTTATGGAGTAGTTTAGATTAAATAATTGATATAGCAATGATTTAAACAGACCAAAAAGCTTACCTCAATCCATTTGTACCAATTTCTAAGATGTATTATATCTCTGTTTACGCCTTGGCACGAAAAATATTCAAGTCAGGGCAAAAAAAACTTTCAAATACTAGAAAAAAAATTCCGTTAAAAATTCCTAGTGAAAACTTCAAAAATTTTCTGGAGAAAAATCCACTCTTTTCAAAAAAATTCGCTTCAGTTTACTGTACTGTTTTACTGCATTTTCTGCAAAACACCTATAAAAGCAACCTTGAAGTTGAGCTCAGAAGCTTTGATTTGTAAACTACCGACTGGCTGGAAAACCGACTGGCTATCCAAGCAAAAAGTGAAAAGAAATTGCCGATAGCAAGTTAAATTTTTAAAAGTTTAGAGCTCGAATAAAAACTGCTGCCAACGTATGCTGATGTTGAAAAAAACTAACTTATGCCTTATTGCTTTTCTCATTAAGTTCAAAAAACATCTTGAGTTTTTTGATTCTCATCAACGGAAATCGTTCTGACAAAAAAGTTGAAAATCTTTGCTTCTCATTTAATGGAAAAAAATGCTGATAGCTGATAACTTTTGAAAAATTGTTTTCATATAATTAGTTCTAAGGACGCTTACCACCACTATCAACTTTCAACGCGAAAATGTTCTAATCAAATGCTTGAGAAGAAAAACAAATTAACAAGTTTTTGCGCTTAAATCAGTGTTCAGCATTTCGGTTATTTGAATTAGTACGCATGTATTTGCCATTATCGGGGCTGAGATCCTTTTTAAAGCTTCACGCAAAAACGTGAAAAACATGAATGGCAGATAATTGCCTAACAATGGTTGAGCTTGAGAAAAATTACTGGCATTTCAAAAAAGCCGAGATTATTGATACTTTCGTTGAACGTTAGATGAACGTTAAATGAAAGTACCAATTCTATACGTTAGAAGAATTGAGTGTTTAGAATTAATGATTATACTGTATTACACGCCATAGTAACCTGAGCGTGGAAACAAAATCGGCAAACCAAACCCCACCCCCCAAGGGGAATTAGGGAAGCTAATGTTATGAAACTCAAAGAGGCGGTACTGGAGATGATTTGACCCGGGCATACGAAAAACGGGACCCTTCAGAACCATAGGGGCAAATGATAACGGTCACTGGGAGTTCAAATGGCCCTATCAGAACTCGGCAACTAGCGATAGTATTGGCCCCGAAGATTAGTATGTTGTAGGCCTAAATGAGAGAAGTTAAAGTTTTGAACCGCAGCCTAACCTCTGGAAGTTGTTTCTTGGGCCCCAATGAACAAAAGGAGTTAAAACTTGGAGGCATGATAGGTAGTAGCAGGGTACGTTGTGTGTTTCAATTTGAACCCTTCCAACGGTTGGGTCGGAGCCTCTTAGCGAACCCCCTCCGGCGACTCTTTTCGGTGTTAGTAGCCAATTCCCGGGAAAAGTGATAATGGACGTTACAAATGGGATAACTTTAAAAGTATTGTTAGGATATGAATGAAAATTGGTACTTAGGACCCCATGAGACCTTGAAACTTTCCGAGGAAGTTTGACCCCAGGTGACCCCAGGGTGAACTTAAGATGACCGTTAAGCGTTATGACTCCAAAAATGCATTAAAAAACTCCCAAGGTTAACAACGGAGAGGTGGGTATTCCCCAGCTCCACCCCGCGAATTAGAAGTTGATCAAATTACTAATAATTGGGAGGAAATTTATCAATTGGGAACTGAAGCAGAAGCTGGTAGCAATTCAGCTTCTACATTGCAACCTTGGAGTAATAGAGTTAATGCAAAGTAGACTTGGTAAACATCGGGTTCAGCATCTGTTAAAAGCATTTCAATTCCACTACAGGAAAGCACTCTGAAAATACATTGAAAAAAGTAGAATCACGCATAAGAATGAAGTGTCCTTAATACTGTGAACGGACAAAGATTTTACTTAGCTCCCCGGAAATGATTTTTTGGCTAAGTTTGACCCCAAAAAGACAATTTACACTGCTCACGACTATCATCACTAAAGATGTTGACCGTTGCTTTCTATAGTGCTTTGTTGCAGCATATCACACCGTCAAAGAGCCGGCCCTTTACCCCACATCTAGACGGCAGCGGGAGAAAACCAAACGTTCAACATACGATCGCGACAAAAAAGAACCGTGGAGATCAATGGAGAATACGAAATACGAATGGGTCTGATGGATATGGACGTATTTGAAAGGCTGAACAATTGTCAAATCAACGTTTTTCTGTAAGCAAATTCTACATGACTTTTGAAATCCTAATACTTCCTCATTTATTTTCTTCAGCTATTCAAACCCCTTTAATATTCCACCTTAAAATTAGACAAAAACTAATTTTTCCGTTCAGGGTCAACGATGACGAATTGTTATCGGTATGAGTGTGCCCCTGATAGCTAGAAGGTCGGAGTTTTTATGGTTGAAATGATTAAGCTGACCATAAATAGGGTCTCCCCCTACTTCCCGGGAGGTCGAAAATAAAGATAAAGACCTTGAGGGGGGTCACTGAATAAACATAGCATGGTTTAGAGGTTGAGTTGAACTCGAAGGCTAGAACTCGTGTTGACAGAAGTAGGACGTAGTCATAAAACTTGTGTGAACGAATGATTTAAGCGGATTTCAGGACTGATAGGAAAAGCTCTGACTAAAATTAAGTGTAAATAATGATAAGAAACTGGAATATCAGGAGAGCCTTCGGGAGTTAAATAAATTACGCTAAGAGAGCGAAAGGTTAGTTCTCGAAGTTTAAGAGAGCAATTGAGCAATAGGTCTGTAGAGGACGCTGTTGCTTTAAGCGAGACTATTTGCGTCTCACAGTTGTTAGGTAATTAGTTAAGCTAATTTGAGCCCGAGTTTAGTAACGGGTTGAATTAGTTGTAAGAGCGAGTTGCGCTTGAACCACAGCTTAGTATCGGGTCGAATTAGTTGTGAGAGCGCGTTGCGCTGTGGCGAGTTGGCGAGCTTAGAATCGAGTCAACCAAAGATTGTTGAACGAGTTAACGAAGCGACTGAATGGAACAAAACGCGGGATTCGTTATAGAAGTTGTTAAACAGTAGTTGGCTCAATAAGGGTTTAATAAATTGCTTTTACCTCCTCGGTGACTGAGAGTTTACATATTGTGCCTACGACGCACTGAAACAGCTAGAAACGCAAATGGAGAGCCGAAAAGAGGATAAACCAAGTGAGAAGCGGCGTAATCATTTGATCGACCGAATTAGTCTGAATATCAACATAACCTTTTTGAGATTGTGCATAAACTTGTGCCCTAGTCCCCTAGCGATTACACGGTATAAAGGGGAAAAACTCTGCTGCCGTTAAGTAGAGTGAAAGCGTGGTAGAGGATACGACTCACCGAGAAATTCAATAGAACGACAAGAATTTTGATACTTTTTTGAAAATCTGGGAAACTTATTTTGGGGCCTTTAACCCGTGCAGTTTTAGGAAAAAATTGAAACAAATATTTTTGTCGTTCAAGGTCAAAGTTGATGTTGATGAAAGCCAGCAGGGTCAACCAATTTAGTAATACTTTGTTTTCTTGACAAATACGGTTATTTACAATTGTCACTCAATCTTAACACCAAAGTAATCATTATTTGAAAAAAAAAATTCGTAAGTGAGAACATTTTTTTTATAGTAAAATTGTATAGCCATTTTGTGAAGTGAATTCATTGAAAAATTCAATCCCATTTTAATGAGAGATGAAACGATGTTATTCTTACATGACGCCTCTTTTCAGGGATTCGACCCCCTGCCGACACAAAGGGTCCCCCCTTTGTACTATTTTCCAATATCCATTTTTGGTGATGGACCTTAAAATTTTTTTAAAGGCGCCTCAGGTGCCAATATATACTAATTTTGAGAGGGGAGCGCGCGCCGAAAAAACGCGGTTTTTGGTCAAAATTTGGTCAAAATAGGGACAAAACAGTGCATTGGGAGAGCTCGAAAAATCAATTTGTTCGACCTAAACAAAAAAAAATTCGAAATTTTTTTGAAAATAAAATCCCCCCCCTCAACAACCATTTTTACATTTTTTAATTAATTTCTTCAAAGGAAGTAGTAATGGCGTTCTTGGAAGACTGGTGACCGTAAACGAAATTGTGTGGCCCTATCGTTAGCTTACTCATAAAAAATGCTTATGAAGCAAAATTAATAAAAAAGTTGACAGCTTTAAGGAGAAACGAATCTTATTTTTGTATTGAAAATTTAGCTGCAGTCACGCCATGATGAAATATGCTGATAGATAAAATGGGTGAGCATTGTTAAATTAAGCTTTGATGCCAACATTCTGAAAAAATGAAATTCTGGTTCCAGCGGTTTGAACATACAAAACGTGGTCCCAGCGGTCTGAACATGAAATTACACCATCGACCCAGGTGCTTGAAAAAGTTTCGATTTTTTAATTTGTAAGATTTTCCGAAATTACGGACACCATCTTTAGAAGGTATGTGTAAGTTTTTACCGTTTGCTGAGTATATATCTCTGAGGTAGTCAATTCGTTCAAATGGTATCAAAGTTTTACATCAACATGAAACCACGAGCTCGACCAGTGCGTTACCTTTGAATAGAATAATTTTAAATTCTGTAGCAACTTGAAGCAAGGTTAAACGAAATTAAATATGGACATAGTTTGCCTCAAAAAGTCAAACACGGAGGATATCGTTTGACTTTCTGGGTCAAATTATGGATCGAGCACACCAGCAAAGGATATACAAGAATTTACCGTCTTTTGGACTTTTGGGGTCCCGGGTGAATTATGTGAACTTTGGGTGAATACTCCATGCCCCTATCTCGATTATCAGAATAAAAATATCAAAACAATAATCATAATAAAAAACTATGAACGGTTTTCGGGCAGTTCTTTTGTGTGTTCTTAATTAAATATTCCTACAAACCACACCAGCAGTTTTACTGCCAGGAAGAGCACCATTGGAACTACAGGTCAGTTCACAGGTGTTCCAGAGTGGAAATTCATTTAGCATTTTTGATATTGGGTGAGGAATAAATTCCCCATAATTAAGTTAAATAAATTGGCTATTTTGAGTTCCTTTTTAAATGGTTTTAGCCTAAAAAGGAAAAAAATAATCTTTACTAGAAACAAGATTAAAGAAAAATCTTGTATCTTACTTACCCAACAAAGACACTTCGTTATCCGAAAATTAGCCGTCTAAGGCATTATATTTGATTGTATTCACCTTCTGGGATGAATACTTTTTTATTTTTGAAAAAGTTCGGATGATACTTTAGGATAATAATCATCATTTTTCTTAGCGATTCAAAAATTGACTCATTTCAGTTTTCGTGTGAATTGATAACCTTTTTGACAACCTTTTTGAAAGTTGACAACATTTTTGCTGTGCTGTGCAGCTCTTTCCTTTCTTTGATCGTAATGAGCTCTGTCAAAAATTTAAAAATGCATAATGGTTTCTCATCTGAGAACTTAAGACACTGTTTTCACTAATTCATAAAAATGGAGCTATACAGTAAAAATCAACTTGTTTTCAATTTTTGCATGAATCTTTGTGTTTAAATCTTGACGCAGAAGAAAAGGACAATGCATTTCGCTCAAAACGTTGCAAAAAAAACCAAGGCGTTCAGTGAAACTGGACAGTAGCTCTGGCTGATATTTGGGGGACTATTCTCATGCGCGAAGGACCGAATGCGCGAAAAACTCGTAGGCGAATGACCGAAAATAAAATTAGCCGAAAGTCAAATTTTAAAAAGCTTTTAAAATGTTTTGCTTCTTTCATAACGAAACTCTTGAAATATTTCTGCCGTTTTTATAATCGGCCAATATCAATACTCATTCCCGAAAAATGTTTACTTTCTTTCCAAATTTTAGATTACTGAAATCTGACTGGTTGATTTTTATTTTCGCGCATTCGATACTTCGCGTATGAGGGATTCCACCTCATATTTGTATGGCGCGCAGACAATTCAGCCAAAGACAACTCAGCCAATTTCAAATTCAGACAATTCGGCCAGAACTAAACAGACAATTCAGCGCCTGAGACAATTCAGCCAGTTTTAAAAAACGCTAGATTCAAAAGAAAACAAAATTGCTCGTATCACGGCGAAGCCCTGAATGTTCCGACTGCCTTTTCAGGTCAATAGAGCAGTAATAACAAAAATTTAAATGTAAAAAAAAATAAAAACTTATTTTAAAAAAATGAGATCTTTAGTGAAAACACCCCCCCCACACGCCATATTAAGTACAAAGTGATAAATTTTGCTCGTACTATCAAATGAATTGTGGCATATAAGCTTCGTTGACCAATTTGGAACGATTTCTAAAAAGGTTTAAATCTCCGCTTACGCGTTGATAGCTCGAAAAATATCGCGTGTTAATTGTCCCAAATCGGCCAAAATGGCAATCTTTAAACCCGCATAACTTTACAAAAAATGATCACAGGTAATTATCTTTTCAAATTTAAGCTCAGGACAACAATAGCTTTCGAATGATGTAAAAAAATTCCGTCAAAATTGGCTAGTTAAAAAGTCGAAATTTGTCTGAAGAAAAAAAAAACCCACCCCGAGCACAAATAATCCGTTACTTTCGTATCGAAAGTCGGAACAATAATTCAAACCTTTTCATGTCAACGAGTTTGGATTCAGTTCTTCAGGAATTTCACGAAAGTTTGAGGGCCCAGTTGCCGCTTGATAAGTGTTTTTGAATTTTCATTAGAAGTTGATTGTTTTCTTGGTCGTGTATTCAGCAAAAATAATTAACAGTAGCTCTGGCTGGACAGTAGCTCTGGCTGATATTTGGGGGACTATTCTCATGCGCGAAGGACCGAATGCGCGAAAAACTCGTAGTCGAATGACCGAAAATAAAATCGGCCAAAATGGCAATCTTTAAACCCTCATAACTTTACAAAAAACGATCACAGGTGAAATACCTTTTCAAATTTAAGCTCAGGACAACAAAAGCTTTTGATTGATATAAATAAATTTGGTCAAAAATGATTAGTTAAACAGTGGTTACAGATGTCGGAACAAAAATTGGAATTGGAGTTATTTCTCGGTTTAAGATCGCCCAATTCAAAACAAGAATTTGTGCAAGAGGATAATTTGAACAAAAAAGTTTCTTAGAAAAGTATATAATGAAGAAAGGAGCTAATATGGTACGAGTGGCTTAGCAGCTCGAACTTGTGAAAGAAAATTCAAAAAAAGGACTAATTTTAAGCGACACGAAGCAAAAGGCTTTTGTAAAAGGTGTTGGGAAGAAAAATAATAAAAAGTCCCCATCTTGTAACATTCTTAGAGTCTATTTTTCTTAGAAGTTGTAATAGTCTTAGAGTCTTAAAAAAGTTCTAAGTTCTTAGATAGGGACTCTTGGTCAACCCGGGAGGAAATATAGTTTTTACTTCCCTCTTTTTAACATGTTTTCCGCACAACCTCTATTTCATATTCAAATTTGTCCCCCAACGCATACTTTTGACAATTTCAAGTGCCCCCCGCTCCCCCTATGTTTGAAGATTTCATTACCCCTTCTTAATTTTTTGACGATTTAATTGAATGTGTGGTCCAAAAGTTCGAATTCCATCCCATGTTAAAGAAAACATTTCAACTACAAAACACGGACGGATTTGTTCAATTGAAAAAAAAACAAACAAAAAATCATTGTTTTATTGTTTTGTTTTAAACAGTTTCAAACGCAAGTCGCAGAGAAACTGTTGCGAAGACAACGACAAAAAGAGAGGAAATTATGTATTCAATTTTTCATGGCTTAAGGAAGACGTTTAAATGTCTTTTTGTCACTCTGAAGTTATACAAAATTGGTTTTCACCGAATATAACATCAATAAAGCCCAATTAGTTTTTACTAATCTCCACACATTTGAACTCTTGTTTTGCTATTTTCTATGACTGATGGCTGCCGAAAAAATTAATTTTCTTATCCAGTTGACTAAAAGCTGTACATTTTTTGGTTCCTTCAAAGTCATTTTTGGATGCTTTTGAATGTGATAATTCTTTAAAATGCTGACGTAATAAATACCGTTAACTCCCAATGAGTTTTTAACGAGAAAGACAAACAAAAAGCAACCCATTTATTCGACCCATTTGTTCTTTTATAATACTCCAACAAACAAAAAATATTGTTCCAAATTGCTGACTAATTGCACAAATTTACGTTAGTTAGCTGATGTTTTATCAACCAAAAGATAAAGATAACTCGCAATAACTATTTTTCATTTTTTTTTGCGAACGCAAGTAAGAAAAGCCGTTTTTTTTTTTCAATAATTTACAGTTACATGATGTTGCGCCTCTGACTAACCGAGGATAGTTTCGCAAAAATATTACAATGGAAATAGGAAGTTATGACCTTACAAACAATTTGTCAATAGTTGGCTCGTTAGACATTGAAACCAAGCTCAAAGAAGCGGTCAGAATTACCAGAAATTTTATTTTCCCACTTGTTTGTTCTATTGCTGTTATCAGTTGTTTAGTTATAGAGTTCACAATTTTCAAAACTGGAGTTAAAAGAGCTTCCAGACTCTACATTATTCTCTTAGCATCGACAGATATTATTCAGTCACTTGGTCTCATTGGGTAAGCATAATATGCATTAGGATTCCAAATTGTACCTTTTTGTGTTAGTTGCGAAATCCGCAACACGGCTGTTTTTTTTGGTCTTTTTGCTGTTGTTCAGAAACAAATGGTTAAAAAGCAGCTCCAACATTTTTACGAGGTGTTTTTGGATGATGAACTGGCCTTATTAATAACTTATTCTGACTTTTGCGCAAAAAGTAAATTTTAACTGGCCGACTTATAAATCTGATACAGGAAATGAGACGCTAATGAAAATACATATTTATTACCTTTTTGATACAAATTTTTTGAAGAAAACCATTTCTTCGAAGTCTTATAAAAAATTCGTGGGACATTATTTGAAACATTTATTCGGACGTAATGACAAACGGGTGATGACAAAAAGCAGTATTTCACAATTCTTTTTTTTTTGGCAAAACCATCTAGTTTTGTGTTAGTGCAGTGCCGCATTCATCTCAGATTGAAAGCTACTCGGCTTGAGCATCCTACAAAACGTTTCCCTGTTGTAGATTTTGTTTTGATTTACCACAAAACGATCTCATAATTTACAAGGTTTCTACAAAAAAAATCTATGATAGCATCTGATTCGATAACATCGAAAACACATTGAAAAAGAAAAAGTTTAACATTGCCAAACATTTTTAATGAAATCCTATCACGTGATTAAGGATTAAAATAATTCAGAATTACACGTGGAAAATTTTCAGATCTACATATAGATTATGCATTTCGCGAGAAGCGTTTCAGAAAAAAAAGTATTTTAGTAAACAGTCAAAATTATTTTAGGGAAATTTCGAAATTTTATGAAACATTTCATAAAGCTATCGATGTGTTTCACACAAGTTAACAACTAATAACACATAGCAACTAACTAAGAAACTGAATTAAAGAATATGATGCAAAAAAATGAATCATAAAATACAAGACAACGTAAAATTATCTCTTTTTCTCAATAAAGTTTTCAAAAACTTTTTGGAATCTAAATTGAAGGGCTTTATTACTTTAGCTTTGATGTTTTTTGCAGTGCAATTTCGATAACTCGTTTTTGGTAATTTTGATAACTTTGTTTTGAAATACCTACTTTTGCGTCAAAAAATTAACCGGAAGTCAAATTTTCTACCCAATCTTTAGGAAGGCGAGAGGTCGGAACAAAATCTTTTTGATAATTGAAGAAAGTGATAATTGAAGAAAGTGATTAAGAGGGTTGAAAGATTGCCCATTGGCCAACTTGGAACAATTGATGGGCGATTTTTTTGGTGCTATTAACGCGTAAGCGGAGAATTAATCTGTATTAGTAATCGTTCCAAATTGGATTGAGACATCATGCTTTTTGTCTATTTAATACATTGCTAAACGCAAAATATATCCTTTTGTACTTAACATAGCGAGTGCGGGATGATTAAAGAAACCAAAGTAAAAGTTTGATTTTTTTCTTAAAGTTTCATCAATCTTTTTCTTTTAATATACGCCATAGAAATTAAAACGACAACGGAACGCTCAAGGCTTCGCCTTGACATGAGCAGTCTTTTAGCCCTTAACAAAGTTTATTTTCGTGATTTTAGCTTACAGTATGCAGATTTGTCCTCTCTACATTGCAAACTCTCTCGATGGCTGGGCATATCCTTGATAGTTGCTTCTTACAACCAACAACTTCTCCTGACTGTAGATCGCGTCTTAGCAATGAGACACTTTATTTGGTACAGGCAACGTCTCATGTTCAATTTCTTTTATCCAGTTATGGGAACTATTGTCAATTTTACTGTGACAATTCTGTCTTATTTTCCAATATTTTTGTTTTTCGAAATCGACCAATCTTACAATATTTGTATCATTGAAGACAAAATTACACAGAAATTCAAGCTATTATTTCTGGGCTATGGTGTTATTTTCACCGTAACACCATTGATAATGAACGTTTTACTCAATGCATTTGTTATGAGAAAGCTGAGGTGAGCGCGCATTAATTAAATTTGAAGCGGACATCAATTTTATCTATCTCATTTTTAAAGACGTAATCCTGGTCTAAAAGGATCTGTCTCCCAGACTATTGTAAGAAGTTCAAACGCCTACCAAAAAATAGACAACTTTTTTTTGCATCCATTTTCGACGTAGCGATCATTTTTTTTGACATTTATGTCCGAGTATTGGCATTTAACCGTAGGCTTGTAAGCAGCGGACACTCTTTACCTCTTGAATTCGACCCGCTGACCACCCAAGGGCACCTTTGATGCTATCCTAAGACATGCCTTTTTTAGATGCCAACCCCAAAATTTTACTAATGGCGCCTTTGGCTCCAACAGATACCAATTTCGAGGGAAGAGTCAAAAAATTCAAAAAAATTCCATATAACGTACTTTTTGGCCTGTTTTACAAACATTTGCCTGCGGCGCTCAGGAAATTTGGGTAAAATAAGGTTCTTATAGCTCGGAATGTCAAGTTGGTGGAGTGCGGTCTGTAAAACGAAGTTTTCAAGGTGGGTTTTTGATCTCGATGATGATTGGTTATCTCAGTATTTTTCTACTCCTTGACGAGTACGAACACGCGGTTGCCTACTTACTGCTACCTAACCAGTTTGGTTGACCTGAAAAATACTCGATCTTTAAAACCAAACAACTCCACTCCCCTCTTCGAGAAAAACCTGAGATCTGCCTTTGAACTCTTATGAAAATAGATATGTCAAAAACTGTTTCAGTTCTCAAAAAAATATTAAAAAATAGACATCAACTTGAAAATGGCTCAAAGATCAATTGAAGTAGAAAAAGATATCGCAAAGGTTTTAAACCGATCTAAAATTCCGACAAAATGCCATCAACTTTTGATAAACTATTCTTTTTGAAAATGCAAAATTAAACTCATTTTTCGTTTTGTTTTCAGAATAATGAAAACAGTACTACGCGGTATGGAGCAAGTTTCATATGACGAATGGCAAATCGAGAAATCTATGACTACGGGATCTGTGTTATGCAGTATCACTTTCTTTTTACTTTCAGTGGCCAGGATAATTCTAGTTCTGACCTCGAGTGCTATCGAAGCCGACAGCTTTTCCACAGGGTTTAGTTTTGAAGGAAACATCTTACTAACACTTCTTACTAGAAACATATCACTGATTATTGCAACCTTTAACATGCCAATTGTTTTGCTGCTTTTTACTATTCAAAACCAGTTTTTCCGTGAGAACATGAAAAAACACATCTGTTCATTGATGCGTTTTTGCCAACCCAATAGTTCTAAGGCTGACAATATGGAACCTAAAAATCAAGAAGAGAAAGCCGAAGGTGATGTTGCAGTGGATTTCAAAGGCAAGCAATTTAAGAAGCAGTCTCATTCTGACTTGACTCGTGGTTTTCTCTCAGGATATAAATTTTTGAATGCATGTTCGTTTCTGCAAAAATCATCCAACTTTTTTTCTGAGTTATTTACCCTAATTTGATCAATTAAGGAACATATATATTTGCGCCCCGCTACTTTTGTGCCGTTTTTATAGTGTACGTTTTTATAAACTGAATATTTTTTTTCCAATCAGTGTCTCGATATCAGACCGATTTTTGTTTTTGAATTTTTTTTTTGATTCTGTAAAATTATTGTGCACTAGTTGTGTTTAAACTGGCGATCGGGCTTCTTTATTTTGTGTTATGATTTCTTTAGCAAAGCAACTGACTATTAAAAAATATGGCAATTTTTTTGTTGGGAAATTGGCCGTTTTTTTAAAGTTTTCTAATACTTCAATCTGATTAAAAAGGAATCCTGACTATTACTCCTGAGAAACAAATTTATGACCTGCTCTGGATGGCTGGTTCTAAAGTTAATTGTAACTTCGCGCAACCAACACTGCCCCTCACACCATATATTGCGTCATAACGATGAATTTTTCTTTGCACTCTTACGTCTCCGAAAACTCGAACTATGGTCGGTTTCGAACTGTGCCAGCAATTTATGTGTTTTGCCGCATGAGAGTTTTCATGACGACACGTTTTCCGTGATAAATATTGAAATTAAAAATTTTTCTCGTTTTTTCATTTTTGTTTGGCCTCTTGTTAGACTTCCTGATGTTATTTTTGCTGCAAGAGCATTTTCATATTTTAAATGTTGGCTTCGACTTATTTTTGTTCCAATTATTTTTGAAAAAAATGACGGAATGTTTGTGCTCGGAGGTTTTTTTCTCTGATAATTTTTAAATTTTTAATAGCAATTTTTGACGGGCATTTTACTATCGAAAAGTTTAATAGAGAGGTTTAAAGACGGCCAATTTGGCTATTTTGGGAAAATTTGCCATATATTTTGTGCTATTCATGCGTAAGAGGAGATTTAATCTGTTTTATAAATCGCTCCAAACTGGATTGAAGCAATTCATGGTTTTTCCTTATGCAAAGTATATCCCTTTGCACTTAACATAAAAAGTTTTCAAGTGTTTTTATTTCTTTTGAAATTTTCATCGATTATTTTAATTGAAACTACTGCATAGAAATTAAATTGCAGCTGGAACACTTGGGACTTCAGCTTGATACGAGCAGTCTTGTTTTTCCCACTTTCATAACGAAAGTAACGGAATATTTGAGCTCGGGTGGGTTTTTTCTGCGAACAAACTTTGACTGTTTTACTAGCCAGTTTTGGCGAAATTTTTTTTATCATTCAAAATGTATTGTTGTCTTGGGCTTAAATTTGAAAAATTTTTCACCTGTCATGGATTTTCGTAAATTTATGGGGATTTAAATATTGCCATTTTGTCCATTATGGTAATAAATATTCCGTCTTAGAAATTTTTCCAAAATGATTGAAGGAAACTTGTTTGTCATAATTGATTTGTTACTGGCAACGAAATCTATCACTTTGTATTCTATATGGCGTGTGTGTGGGGGGGGGGGGATGATTTTCACAAAAAAAATGTTTAACCCGTCTTAGAAACTGTTCCAAATAAATTGAAGGAAGCTTATTTGCCATAATTGATTGGTTACTAGCAGCGAATTTCATCGTTTTGTACTCTATATGGCGTGTGAAAAGAAGTTTTTCACAAAAAAATCTCAAATTTAATTTTTTTTTCATTTTATTTTACTACCTTTAATTTTTTTCATGTTATTACTGGTCGATAAACCATAGCAGGCAATCTGATTTTCTTCCGGTTTCAATTTGCGCCCGAGCTTCGTTTTTGTGTTTGGTGGGTTTTTTTTTATTCAGTCATTTTTTGACTTGTTAACCCAGCGTTTTTTACAGAAACTTTTTATACCAATCAAAAGATATTGTTGACTTAAGCTCAAATTTAAAAAGATAGTTTACCGGTGATTTTTTTTGTAAAATTCGGGGTTTAAAAATGGCTAATTTGGTAAAACTGGGAAAATTAAAGTTCGATATATTGCGTACTTATAATACGCGTAAGAAGCAAATTAATGTATTCCAAATTGAATTCAGGCCAGCAATTGAAACCTCTTACGAGACGGCAAAGACACGTTTAGTTTTTAACATAGCGTGAGGCGAGAAAATGAAGAAAAAATGGGAAAAAGTCTCAATCATTTTGTCATTATTCAACCAAAAAAAAACTTTTCAAGAGCAGTCGGCACATTCAAGGCTTCGCCTTGATATACGAGCAGTCTTGTTTCTTATAATAGCTGTTTTTTGGCATAGGCATCTCTAATATTGAAAACAATTTTGGAGACAAATGCGGAACAAAAAGGAGAAGCTCGAAACTGTCGGGAGTATTTTTTGGTTGGCTTCACATCGAAATACGGACTTTTGGTGTTTCGAATAAAAACTTTAAAGTGTAAAATGCGCTTGAAACATTGATATCTAAAGATGAAGGCTAATTTCAAACTCGTTTTCTCACTGCTTGAGAATTTTGTGTTGAATTTTTCGAGCTACGCACAAAACCCATGCGTAAGTCGGAAATTCAGTGCACTGAAAAGAATTCGCTGACTTTCTCAAAAAGTAATTTCAAACAAAACAAGACTGCTCGTATCAGGGCGAAGCCCTGAATGTTCCGACTGCCTTTGAGGTTTATGCAGCAGCAGTAATAACATTAAAAAAAATTAAAAGAAATAAAATGAAACGAACATTTTTTTTCTCTAAAATTTGAAATTTTTCATAAAAATCATACCCCACACGCCATATAAAGTACAAAAGAATAGATTTCGCTCCTAGTAACAAATCAATTATGGCCAATAAGCTTCGTTCAACCAATTTGGAGTGATTTATAAGACGGATTAAAATCCGCTTACGCGTTAATAGCGCGAATTATATCGCGCGTTAATTGTCCCAAATTGGTCAAAATGGCAATCTTTAAACCCTCATAACTTTACGAAAAATGATCACAGGTGAAGTATCTTTTAAAAATTAAGCTCAGGACAACAATACCTTTTGAATGATGAAAAAAAAAATCCGTCAAAAATGGTTAGTTAAAAAGTCGAAATTTGTCTGAAGAAACCCACCCCGAGCACAAATATTCCGTTACTTTCGTATCGAAAGTCGGAACAATAACTTGCGCTAACTTCTGTCTAGCCACTGAAGTTTTTTCTAAGTAAAGAGCCTGCTCTTAAATTGGCTGCTTCCAGAACACGCGCGTGCTGCAATCTGCCTGAATGATATTGAAATCAACCGAATGCCGCATCTGATTGACAACTCAGAAATGAGGCAACTTCAAATCAAAATGCGACGCAGTATACAACTAGAGTACGGCGAGCCAGGAAATCCAGTTGACGCCAGTGACCATGTCGTTACGAGTCAAATGTTTTGATACTGTGAGCAAAATTCGACATGAATGTCTCGACAAAAGAAGGCGCGTTTTTAGTTTTCCCTATTGATTTTATAAATCCGAACCATTAGACAGCTTTCTTGAATGTCGTAAAGAAAATTTAAATTTGTTTCAATTATTTTTTTAAAGCTATATGAGATCATGATTCGAATTTGATCGAAGTGCCTCGTGATTTTCTTTTAAAAAAACGAAATACGAAATACAGACGTTAGATAATAGTCAGGGGCGGATCTAGGATTAACTCAAGGGGGGGGGGGCGGATTTTCAAAAATTTTGACGATCTTTTTTTAGGTCTATCAGATTGACTGAGCAAGAAGCGCGAACGATTTTACTCATATGTTTTTTTGTAAAACATTTTGAATCAATTTTTTTGAATACTTTCAACATAAAAAGGCTAAATAAGTGATGATTGATGTTTATGCTATTATTTTCCACCGATCGAACGATTTGAAAAATTTTTACAAGATGAGGGCATATTACAGCGGTGCTTTTGAAAACTGTTCAGTAAACTCAGTGATATTTAAAGTTAAATTAAAGTGCAAAACTAAAGCACAGGTTGCGCAAAACGTCTTGTTGGCCGCTCAGTGATGAAGAGACATTTTAGTAGATAGATTCAGTCGAAAGATCTTTCTTCGATTTGCAAAGATTCGTATGAATACACTATGAAGCGATTGATGAAGTCTGGCCGTCTAATCATGGGCCTCTAACTGCTAATCAGGCCTTTACCTGCCAATCATTCCATGCTGATTTTAGAACCTCCGCTGGACCAAGTTAACATCCTCCTCCCCCCCCCCCCTAAAACCTTGGGATTTTTCAGCCAATCAGAATCGAGCATTTTACATGCAGCGCTTAGCAAGTATAATTTAAAATTTATATAATTAAGCGCTGGGGTGGAGTATCTTAATTTGGTCTATTGGGGGGATGTTAATTGATATGCGGGGGGGGGGGGGGTGGTGTGGTACAGCACTTACTGCAAGTGCAGTAGCCATTGATGTTCTCGCTGCACACTGACGTTGGGACTCATATTGTTATTTGTAATTATGCTGTTATATTGTTATTAACTTAGTATCAAGGTCATTTGGTGTGGACCATCGAATTGCCTCATTATTTAGTGTTAAGCTCTACGTACGAAATATACGGTGTGATGACCTGGTTCGCGGAACCGAGAAATAAGAAAAGAAAACTTAGCGTTCAAAGTTTAAATTAACACTTTGAACTAAAGTTGTTTTCAATTGAGTTACCACATTCATTCCCTTATCACATGGCGCAGCCAGCAGGATTCATGGCACAGGATAATCGAACGGACATGGGTATCCCAGTGTTCTGGACGTCAGCTAGTTCGGATCCACCGTGGAATTTTAAAATTTGGTTGGACCAATTTATGCTAGTAGTGACGGTGAAAGAAAATGTGAATCCTGCGATAATACTAAAAGACCCAGAAGAAGTGGTTGATGAGCCAATGCCTCGTACAGAAACACCGGGAGAAGCCGAAAGTGCACAGGCAGTAACGGAACGGGAAGCGACAGATAGATTAAGAAGAGATAAAGTAATACTCGAAAACCAAGAAAGAAGGGAACGCGGACCTAAAGTTGGACATAATGTGTTCTATAATGAGGTCCAGAAACGACTTTTGTCTCGTTTATTTCTAGCACTAGGTACCGAGGGGAAAAAGAAATCCGTGCAGAAAAACCCACATGCGGAAGTATCAAAACTTGAATTTAGAGAAATGGTGACATTGGCCAAAGCATCATTCGTAAAAACACAAAACATTACGTACGAGCGATATAGACTATTCACCAGAGCCCAAAAACCAGGGGAAACGTGAGAATCGTTCCACGCGGCACTAACTGCCCAAGCAGTTACGGCCGAACTGGGCGGTCTGGAAGAAGAATTGGTTCGAGATTTATTCATATCTAGAATGAAAAATACAGCATTACAAGATACTCTAACGTTTGAAACCTTCACACCAGACGAAGTACTCAAACGGTCTAATAAGTTTGAGCAGAGTAAGCAAACCACACAAGCGTTCCAGAAATCAGGGAATGGAAGTTCAGGAGTGGGCCAATTGCGGGAGCCACAGATCAAAATAAAACAAGAACCCATAATGGCAGTTGGTAATAGAAATTCAATCTACAAAAGACAGAATAAAAATCAATCTCAAAAGAGATGGAATGACAATAAGAGTACAAGTTCCCCTGAATTTTGAAAACGACCTTCCTGTTTAAAAAGAGAAATGATAAGGAGAGACAGCCTCAAACAAATTGTTTTGCAAAATTAATTGAAACTGAGTGTAGAACTCCTAATTTTTTATTAAATTTTATAAGTACAGTATATAAAATTTAGTTAACCCAGGGGGAGTGTGACACAGCACTTACTGCAAGCCATTGTTGTTCTCGCTGCACATTGACCTTGGGACTCATATTGTTATCTGTAATTATACTGTTATATTGTTATTAACTTAGTATTAAGGTCATTTGGTGTGGACCATCGATCTGCCTCATTATTTAGTGTTAAGCTCTACGTACGAAAGATACCGTGTGTTGAGCTGGTTCGCGGAACCGAGAAACAAGAAAAGAAAACCTGGCTTTCAAAGTTTAAATTAACACTTTGAACTAAACTTGTTTTCAATTGAGGTACCACATTCATTCCCTTATCACAGGGGGGACGTTTTCTTGATAAATGGGTTTTCTTCGAAATTGAATGCGGGACGCAGTTGGATTGGAATTTCATTCTATTTATTTAGCAAAGTTTTCATATTCTGTATAAAAATACTTTTTTGGTTATTTGAAAAAAGTTTCATTCTTCCTGCTGCACATGACGATAGATTCCACGAAGGTGGGAAACCTTGAAGTTTTTTGGCGTGACGGAAATTGAAACTGAAACATTAGGTATTTTTTAGAACATCCGTCTGGCAAAAAATTTTTCCTCGAAAATTGGTAGGGAAAGGGAGTTGTAGTGGAATTTCCCCACAGTTCATCGAACTACTAAGGCAATCTGGAAGTTGGGACATCCGTTGTTACAAAAAAAACTAATTTCAAAAGTGGGCTAACTTTTTGACTTGTTGCTTTGAAAAGGCTACGGCTTTCTTGATAATCTGAGATTTGTAACTTCTCTTGCGACAATAAAATAGAAAAAAAAAACTGGTTTTACTCCAGTCACGGCGGATAGTTGCACCCGATGAAATAAGAACAAAAATGTTTGCTTGTTTTTGTCGCTTTTTTGTCCCTGTTTTACTGAACTTTAGGGCTGAAAATTTTTGATTTGAATTTAGCCGGATAAAAAACTGTATAATGTGGTTTTCAAAACTGTGTCTGCCTATTTAAAACAAGCAAACCGGAGATGTGTTCTGGATGCCAAAATCCGGGTAAAAAGCACAAGGTGTGTTTGATTTGTGGTAGTAATAATTTGCGCAGTATAAAACCCGATTGAAATTAGGTAATTTTGGTAAACATTTGTACGTAATTCAATAGTGTTCAGTTGTTTGTATTTCGCTAATCCAAATTATTTCAAATCAATTTTTACATGAGATAATGTTTTTCCAGAAAAGAACGTTTGTTTTTGGGTAGAAGCTTTAGAATAACATTTAAAAATATCTTTTTGAGAGGGAAGGGTGGTGACTGAGAGTCAGATTTTAGATTTGAATCAGTCACTTGATTTAACACATTGCTTTGAAAGCTGTTTTGTTAAATAAAAGATTCCGATTCACTGCTTGTCATAAATGTATCACTCGCAAAAGTGTAACTTTTGAGTTAAGTCTTATGCTTGGCTCATAGAGTAATTTCGGATGGGGTACACGGTCTGCCCGTCACGCTATCTTATTTTCGGCCGGATAGATTCGTGCAACTTCTTAGTCTAATTCCCATCCTAGTCTTACTCTTATATCTACTAGTCTCAGGGTGTTTAACTAGTCTCTGCTAGGCTCAATAGATCTAATGTATACTGGCTTTTTGCGACTGCTGAAGTTCTCTTGGAGAGGCAACTAATTTCTAGTTAAATTCAAATCTCTCTGGTGCTGAAATTACAAGTAATTTCAGCACTTACAAATAAGTGGGTTGTTAGTTAGATGGATCATGATTGGTTAATATTAAATATTTTAAAGTGATAAAATATCTAATTTATGACCAATAATAAAATGTAGTTTAGATCAGGTTCCACCCATCCGGGGTTTACAGAATTTTTAGTTTTTATCTTTATTTCTGTAATTGAAGGATGGATGATGATCGTTGGTATTTGGCGAACATCATTTTCTTATTCTTGTTCCTTGGAGAAGAGAGCTCCAGAAAGCTAGAGTCGTCGACAGAGTTCCTCTTGAAGAAGAACGGTCCATGATGCTGGATTCATGGATATGAAGTTTTTAGCTTGTCATTCGACAACGACAGTGATCCCCAACGAAACCAATCTGATTTCCAAATGGTTTGCTATGACTGCTTATTCTGCCTTTGTGGAGAACTGATTGAGTATCACTTTCATCTGGAAGTGGTGTGAAGATTGTGTTTGGAGGGAATGCTTTGTACTTCGGATCTGTACGTATACTTGAGCATCGAGGTGGTCATTGGTCTGATCCAATGAAGTCCTTCTCTGCGAAGTCAAGTCGTACTTTAAGTCCTTTAATTCGTGGATGTGAGCGGCATGTAGATTGTGTTCAGCCATTCTGTAGGTCGAGTGTTATGGGATCATCTAGTCTTTGGATGTTCGTCTTTGTATTCGTGTATGATCTATATACTGCATATTATGATTTACATTTTAAAAAATTTTGGTTAATTTAGTTTTTTAGTTATGATCTTGATTAGTTGTTTTCGCAAAAGCGGTTTTGTTTTAGTTCAGTTATTTTGAAGAGTTACTCACCCTTGAGAACCTGTTAGTAAAAATAAAGTGTGGTCACAAAGCGTGGGTGTAGCACGGTGGGTTAGGCCGGCTATAGAGCATGCTCCGGACGTCCTCTCTGGTGGGTTAGGCCAGGAGTGGGAGTATGATATCATGCTGTTTCTTTGAGAGGTCCTGCTTTGTGTTAACTTTTTATATTGTGTTTTTTTCTGGTTTTTCTTATGTTACTTTGGTTGTGTCCTTTTTTCAAAAATCAAGTTGTTTTTGGTTTGGGTTTGTCTTGCGACTTTTTGGTGTCTTACCATTTTTTTAGACTTGGTAATCGTCTTCAAAAGAATAAATTATCCAGTTTTTAGCTGGTTTTATCCGGTTTGGGTACCGTAGGTTTTCTTTTCTTAGTCATGCTGTTAGTTTATGGTTTATGGTGTTTAGGAAACTGCGTTGGTCAGTTTAGGTTAATATATAATTCCTTTCCAACCGGGTTTTTTGGGTATTTGTTATCGCTTGTGTGAGTTATTGTTAGTGAAAACTGAAAACTTAAAATCATTTTTTAAAACAATTCCTCGTGGGCGAGCTGTGCGATTTTGGATAGAATTCTTGTGCAAGTGAATGAAAAGATAGAAAAGGTTAGTACTGCTCACTTCTTTTATAAATTTTACTGCTTAGAAATTGAAATTTACTACTTTGGGGAATTTTAAAATTATAAATTTTCATCGTATTCAATTTTACTACTCTGGGGAAATAATTTAGATTAAGTTACTGATTTTGGTATGAATTTTACTGCTTCATTTAGTGCATAAGATTTAATGATTATTATAAATTCAAGAGTTTGTGTTTTTATTTGGTTTTTTCTTCCTTCTTGCAGGTGATTATGGTGTGAAGACTAAAAGAATAAACTAAACATCTATATAAAATGGTTAGTACAAATTTAAATTAGTTAGTTGTAACATCTAGTTTATATTTACCTAGTCATCGGAGAAGAAACCATGTGGGAAAATGTCGTGAATAAGATCTGATGTTGTTAGTAATTTAGCTAGTATGCGTATGACATTTTTAGTTTGCAGCAGTGGCCAAAGCAATTGAAGTGCTTTTATGGTGTTTAGTTCTTCGGTCCCAACTGCGAATTCATGAGATGTGTTTTGCATTAGATTGTATAATTTATGATTGTATTTAGTATTATGAATGATTTCTAATATGGATATTTCGATAGGTTGAATGAATTCATGCGGGATGATGAAGGGTCGGGATTCTTCGTCATTGAAGATCTTGGTGAGGTGACAGAATATATAAATCTGGGTAACTGGGTCATAGTTGCGGAGGATGCCTTGAAGGTTAGTATTTTTTTTGCAATAAATGAAATTAAGAAAAAATGGTGAGGTGTATTTAGAATTAGTAAACTGAAATCGGTGGTGAGATTGTCGTAATGGTGTATCAAAATGATTTTGAATAAAACGAAAATATGTGTAAGTGTGCGTTTGTTTAGTTTGCAACATAATATCGTGGGAACAGTGCAAATAACGGTTTTAAAATGTTTCATATGCCTGGATATCTGCTAGTGCTTCAGAAAAAATATGATCATGCTTTTTATCGAAAATATTGAGGGTGAATTTATAAGATGTTTTGATGAAAAATTTTTCTGTCAGTTGTGGGTTAGCAAAACGGTCTTCATCTAGAAATTGGTCTTGATTTGGTCTAATGATATTATGATTGTAGTATTCAATTGAGTAATCATTAGCGCGGGGTGCTGTGAATGTTTTTAGTAACTTCTTATATCCTACAAATGTAAATTGTCAGGGTGTGAGTGACGTGGTTAGTCTATATAAATCGTTTTTGGTTCTTTCAATATCGTGTGTGGTGTTACGAAGTGGTAAAGAAAGAGGGTTAGTGAAATTATGATAAGCGGTCCAATGAAGTGTAGGTATTAAAACATTCTCATCTACAAAATTATGTGGTTCTGTATTAGTGTCAGAATGATTTAGGGTGTATTGTGGAAATAAAGGTAGGGTCACTTGGAGATAATTTGCGGTGTTGGTGTGGTCTGGATGATTGATATACTCTCTGGCGGTTCCGGGTTTTGATGGAAATGGGTGATTTGGAAATTTTTGTTTAAAGGTTCTATAAGCTCGGTTAGTGCTAGTGGATGTTTCTGTTGACGTGGATGATTGAGCTAGTGATGGTGTATAATCTGATAGTGGCGCAGGTGTTGGTGGATTTGATGGTGTTAATGTTGATGATAATTGGTGAATAGTGAGAGTGTGGGGGTATGGTAATTGTTGTTGTAGGGTTATAAAATTATTAAGTTCTTCAGAAATTTCAATGTTATCTGGGGCTATTGTTGGAGCGTTCGGAACTAAATGGGGATTAGTTTGAGGTTATTTGTGAAATATGGGAAGGAGTGGAGTGGGGTGGAAATTGGTTATGAGGTTGAATAGGTTGAAAGGGGGGTTTTGAAAAATTTGAAGATGTGGTTTGGGTATAAGTAAAAGGGGATGGTTCGGAGTCTGCGAATTTGTCGCGAGTTTCTTTATCGGAATTATTGAATTGTGATACTGTGTGAAAAAATGAGATGTCTGAGTTAGTATTAGAATTCATGCTTGATGATGTATTAATTTGTGGTGAATTGGGTGGCGGAAAAGCGAAAAATGGGATAATGGGAATTTGAGTTTGGAGGTTGGCTGTGTGGGAATTTGAGCGATGGAGGGATCCAATTTGTCTGCTCATCGTGGGCTAAAAAAAATGATTATTTTGATATTGAAAAGTGGTGGTATGGGGTTGTTCAATAATTTGTTCATATGTATCATCATTTTGTTGTTGTTGTGTTACTATATGCTGGATGGTGCTTTGTATTGTATTTGGTCTAAAATTTGGAGGGTTTTTATTTGCTAAATTTCAAAAATTTCGGGGAACTAGTGATAATGGATGGTTTTGAGGTAGGTTTGGTAATTGTGGTGCTGTAGGTGTTGTATTTGTATTACTTTGTTCTTCGTCGTATGTATTTGGTCTTTTGGATAATTTTGTATTGTATTCTTTGATTTGTGCATCTAAGATTATTTTGTTTATTGATGATGAAAATATTCCAAAGAAACCTGCAAATAGTATGCGTGCTACGCTTGCTTGTCTATTTACTTGTGTGTATATTGTACATGTGTTATAGATTCCTTTTAGTAGTGAGAAAATAAATCCAATAAAACTAAACATAGCGTATAAGATAGTCAGTTTTTCTAAGATGTAATATGGTCATCCTAGAAAGGCAAGAATTTTGTTCTTTAGAGTAACAAAACTGAAAATATTAATGGATGAAATATCTTGTGGTCTGTATTTTTCACCTTTAAATATATGTAGTCTTTGATATCTTTAAAATATCCACTGTAGTCTTGTGTATAAATGTCTGAGAAGCCTGCGGTTTCGGTAAATTTTCTTAAATTTTGATCTATTGATTGTCGTTGTATAGTGTCCATTTGTGTTAGTAGTTCTTGAAACTGTTGTGTTCCAATGTCATGTTGTAAATCCGATTTAGAATTTATTTCAATCGATTGTAAATCGATGTTGGGATTGCGAGCAATGGCTCGAATACTTTCCGGTGAAAACTTTTTTAATGGTTGCATTAATGTAGGGTATGGTGTTAGTAAATAGTATTTTTCTTCGTCAGGGTTTAATTGTACTACGTTGTGGCTGTTGTCTGATCCACATGGGACTGCGGTATCCCAAAAACATGTTCGTCTTGAAAGTGTATCAACAAAATGTACTTTATTTTTTATAGAATATGGAAATTCTTTTATAACATCGTTTATCTTCAAAAACATAGAGTGGTGATACTTTTTTGGTACAAGTATAAAACCATAAGATATTGCCATCGTAATCAAGGAAATTTGATCTGTTTCCTGATAACAAATATCCTGCGTAGGGTAATTTTAAGACTGCTAATGCGAGTGATTGCAAGATCTCTGTTCTTTCTAATTCGCATAGTTGGTGAAGTGTTTTGAGTTCAGAAAGTGACATATCTTGAAAAGTTCGACTAATCGTGTAGTCTAATTTCATGTCTAAGTGAATGTCATATTGTATTGCGCCAAAATAGGTATTATTCATTAAAGATAGTTTTTGTAAACGTGTGCTTTTACTGTCGTAAGGTTTTAGTTTTCCACCAGGTTTACCTGCAATTTTAATGAGGTTCACAGGGACGTATGATGTGCCTTCGTTAATAGGGTGACTTGTTGCATAAGGGTCAAATTTTATTTTTCCAGTGGTCATTTTGAAACCTTTTTCTTATTCGACAAGTATTTCAGAGTATTGTGTTTTGTAAAGTGGATTGCGATATTTACATGCAAACTCTGTTTCCGATAGATTTGAAAACGTGTCAATTTATTTTCTATATTATGAATATTTCTGAAATCAGTGCTTTGTTTGTGAGATAGGTTCGTATGGGATGGATTCGTATGGGATGGATTCAATAAAATATTTTTCATGAAATTTTATCATTCGAGCGTGTATTTTTGCTACTTCAAATGTTTTACAAGTGTCTTCGTGAAACCGAACAGTTGTTGCTTGTGTCCTTGTTGTGGGATCACAATAGCCTTGGTCATTTTTACTTGGTAATCTTATTCCTTGATAAATAATGGTATTGTCTTTTAAATCTCGTGTAAGTTGAATTTTTTCAAGTTGTATTTTGCAATCGAAAAACATTGTTTCTGGGTATCTTTTATTTTTTGTATCTGCTTTGCAATTTGAAGGATTATTTTTTTCCAATGTGTGGTATCCAGTGTTTATCGTGAATTTCGTATCTTAGTCGTTCGTGTGCGCCATTATATGGGTATCGTTCGTCTAATTGAATATGTCCTTGGTATCTTTCAAGTTCTGCTTGATGTACTGAGTCGGCAAAAACTTGAAAGTTTACTATTTTTCTGTTTGACTTTTTATTTTTCGTTAAGTTTAAGCTAAGTAATTTGTTTTTACAATCGTCGGGTTTTAAATGTAAAATTCTTTCTATATTACTCGGATAGAAGGATTCGTGATCAAGTTAATTTTTGTTTCCGTTAGAAACTTGTGAACAGTGTACTTTTTTTATTTCGGAAAATGTGGCTGTGAGTTTATAACCTGTAAGTGTTGTGGCTCGGGCTTTTGAGTATAATGTTGCTATTACATTTGTGGTTTCTATAGCTTGTGGTTCCGATTCGTATTGTGTTACTTGATTTATAGCATATTTGTGTTGTGTTTTTTGTTCGTTTTCTTCACAATCATAATGTGTTACTAGTAAATCCTGAGGTCCTGTACGAGGAGATGGGTTTGTATTTTGTTCAGAAAAAATTAGACAAAGGATTTGTTGAAAAGTGAATATCTTTAAAATATACATGTGTATGATAATCCTGAATATGGATTATAAAATGTGATATATCCAATTGTGTTTTTGGTGTATCTGTCGTATTTATAAATTACTTCAGTTGTTATAAATGCAGGAGGTAGTGATTGAGCTGTTATAATCGGTGGAATTAGGGTAAAAGGGTGTTGAACAATATTATTAAGTTTGACTGTGATTTCAGATTTTCAGTTGGAGACTATTTTGTTGAAGTATTTGAATATTATGTTGTCGAATATCTTCGTGGATATCCTGTCTATATTGTAATTTATTAAGTGCCCAACTATGGAGTCGGCTAATTTCTTGATGTTGTCCAAATAGTGGGGGAGGTGCTACGAAAGTGTTCCAATCTAATCGTAAAGGGATGTTTGATGATGATTGTTCTCTGTATCGAGCGTGAAGATTGTTTGGAAAATTTAGGGGGAAAAGTGTTGGTGATATTTGACTTAAAAATGTTGTCGATGGAAGTGAAAGTGTTTCTGGTAGGGATGATAGTGTTGTATCAGAAGAAATATCTATTGGTTCGTTTACTAAATTTTGTTTACCTTGAGTATATGAGTGTGAAGTCCAATATGGTAAGCGTTCGGTAGTTTCTGGGGGGTTAAAAGGATTTTCACGAATTTGTTCTGATGTTGGGGTTGAACCTAGATAGTCTGATGGAATATTTGAAAAGCTATGTTGTGAGGTAAGTGTAGGGGTATCTGGCAATGTACTGCTAGAAAGTTCTGAGTTAGTTGGTGCTGGAGATTGAGGTATACTAAAATGAACTCTGGGAGTTTGAAAATTTCTATTTCGTCTTGGATCTATAATTTGTCTATTTATTTCAAGTGTATTTTGATTTTGACTTATATGTCCTACTCGATTTAAGTCTTGTTGTAAGGTGGGGTATAAATTATATGTTGGTTCACTTAAAGGTGCTTGTCGATGGACTGGTTCAAATGGTTCTGATAAGCGTGCGTGTCGTTCCTCAAAAGTGTACGGATTATCTTGAAAGGAAATGCGTGTTGATGTTTGAGGATTTTGGGTGGTTGTAGGTGTTACCGGACTTTCTTGGGAAGATGTTGGTGGGGGCTATTTAGGTGGTGGTTGATTAGCAAATTTGAAAATGTATTTGAGTGATTAACTTTTTAGAATTTATGTTTGTTATAGTATTCTTCAATAAAAAGAATTAAAAGAATAGTTGGTAGGGCAGATGTGACTACTGCCTTCTTTATACATTTGCACATTGTCATGATCAGGGATGTCAAGAATGTGAGGAAAATTATGAACAAAAGAAAGATATCTTTTCGACTGAAAATAGTTCGTATCATTTATATAGATTTTGAGTTATCTTACCTGTGAATGCGGTCGAGGATTTAGCAAAGTTGGAGATATATTTCAAATAGGGAATAGAAAATTAGAAAAAAATTGCAAAAAATTATCAAAAGGATTATTAGGGCTTCGAAAGTTTCAATAAAAAATATTAGCAAAAGTTTAAATAGAATAGAAAATTTTATGAACATATTTATGATTGTTTGTTTGAGAGAATCGACTGTTAACGAAAGAAGCATTTAAGAAATGATTCGTTCCGTCGAATATTTTTTAAAATTTTTGGGGAAATTTTCAAGTGTGGTCGGATTATTTATTGATTTTTTGACAAGTGGGTTGAGTTTTGTCAAAAATTGTTGGGGGCTTATTTTATGGTGCTTGGGAGGTCTTCTTAATTTTGTTTTTATTTGTCGGATAATTTGGTGTCTTTTTGAGATATTTGTACTTTAGGCCAAATGATCATGTTTATTTTTACTTTAGGCTAATTTGCCATTTTTGGTTATAGGGTTTTTGAGGTCTAAATTGAGAAAATATTGTTGATCTTTGCATTATTTGAGAGGGGAGGGTTGTAATATTGAAATGGTGTTTATTTTAATTGTCAAAATTTAGCAAGGTGCTTATTTTTGACCTGGAGGTTATAAAGTTATAGTTATCGATATGCCTGGGGATTGATATCTGTTGGCTAATGAGTTTGTGTTAGAGATTTTGAAGGTGACGAATTTGAGTGAATCCTATTGGCTGAAGTTGAACTAGAATTTATCAAGTGTTTTTCAGCATTTTATTACGGAATTATGAAAATTCAAAATGATTGAAAAGAATATAAGTTATTAATTTAAAATTAAAGTTGTTTTTGAAATTCACCTTTTCTTTAATATTTTAGATTGTGGGATGAATGTTTTGTATTTTTTAAGTGGTTGACTTCTAAGTCGTGATGATTCTCTATGTTCTGATTTTTTTGGTCAATTTTCCATGTTTTCTCTCTTTTTGAGTTGTTTTTTGTTCTAAGATGTTAGCTGTTTGAGGAGTTACATTTTGTGTAATGATTTCCTTTTTGTTGTTGTTGTCATTAGCTGTTTGATTTTGTTCTCTTTGTGTATTGTTTTGAACAATTTTTAAACCCGTGAAAGAATATAATTGAGTTAATTCGCGAAGTGCGTATTCTTTCGGGTAATAAGGTAATAAATTCTTACGATGTTGAACGATTTCTTTTTTATTAGTACCAGTGAGTTTGTATGTTACTTCAGTAGGCTTGTCAATTATTTGCTATGGTCCTTTTCGAAGTGGTTGTAATTTTTTAGAGATTCCTTTTTTGGTATAAAAATTTGGTATTTAAACAAATGTTCCTATCTTTAAATCTCTGGCTGGCATAAAACGTGAATTAACTTGGTTGTTTATGTTTTGCCTTTGTAACAATTTCTTTGTTACTTTTTGGTAGATTTCATTATGTTTTTTATCTCTATTTAAGATCCATTCAGTATGTGTACCGGACGCTAATTTTAGAATTTGTGGAGGATGAAAATGATCTTCATCATGTGTGTGTAATGGTATATTATAACATATTGAATCTTTGTTTGGTTGACAATGACCTTGTGTGTTTTTATGAGCGTTTGCTGTGAACATAATTGGTTTTCTTGGCTTTTGATTAAGAACCATTTCATATGGTGTAACTCTTAAAGTTGTTGTGATTTATATTTATGAATTATACGATAAGGGAATTAATTTTACGTCTGCTGACCATTCAGTGTATTGTGTATCATTACCATTAAGGATACATCTAAGGTATTCTTGCAGTGAACGGTTCATGCCTTCGACTAATCCGTTTGTCCAAGGTGCATGAGTTGTACGTGGTTTGTGCTTGATGTTATACAAGTGGCATAATGTGATGATTTCATTATTTATAAATTCTGTGCCATTATCTCTGACTAATATTTCGGGTAGTCCGAATTTAGCTATCCAATGTTCGTAGAGTGTCGTATATGCATAATAAGCATTACAATGTGTTACAGGGTTGAGTGCTACATAGTGTGTAAATGCGTCAACAATGACCATAATGTAGAAATTTCCTTCAGAGGATGGTGAAATTGGTCTTTTTGTGTCAAAAGAAATCCGATGATTAAAATATAGACTTTGTCCTTTAAAATCTGTTTTTGATTTGGATAAGGTTTATATAATTGACATATTATACAATCGTTGCATAAAACTTTAATCCAATTGGGGCATTTGGAAAGTAGAAGTTTTGAGTAAATTTGAATATGTTTTTTCTGATCCTGAGTGTCTTTTGGTATTTTGTGTATTTGATATGTTGAATGCTATCGACATCATACTTAAAGGGAGACAGGGGACTTTAGAATCAGTTAATTGATATTCTAAAAGACCTGTGTTTTAATTTATAGTTGTATTGTTAAATTTTCTATAATATCGGAGGAGTGTTTGATTTCCTAAGATTGTGGTATCAGCTTTTGTTGGTTTTGTTTTAAAATTTTGCCATGATTTGAGTTGTCTAATGACAGGGTCAAGGTTCTGGTATTTTTGTAATAGTTTTAGTGTAACTTTTTCTGTTTGTGGTAAAAAATATTTTCGACTTCTACTTTTGATAGTGGAATTGTATCGAGTGGGTCATGAAGATCAAAAAATTGATTCACTGTGTATTTTGGGTCATTTGTTAGTGTTGCTGATAAATTTATATTATCAGTTAAATTTTCTTTTTCTATTAAAGGGAAATGATCTTTTTTGTGTGGTTGTTGTTTTATTTTTTTTTGTTGGGTATTTTTTTTTATCCAATGTGAATATGGAATTTGTTTAAATGTGGTTGTTCCTAGTAAATAAACTTCGTAGTGATTGTTTTGACAATCTGAATAAAACGGAAAATGTTGTAAGTTATTTATTTCGGATTGATCAATGTCGGTTTTTACTGCATGTTTGCATTCTAATCGTGGTGATGTTTCGTCTTTTGCACGATAAAATTTGATATTTTGTGGTATTTCAACTGTAGTTTTTCGTGTAAGTAGTTCAAGTGGCGTGTTTCTATTTAATGTATCTAGTAATGCAAGATTTTATCCTGCTCTCCAACTTATATGTAGGTTTGGGAATTTCATTAAAATTAATTGAAATCTATAAGCTCTATGGTTTGGATTTGATTTCTGTGTGAAAAGAAATATAATTGGTTTGTGATCTGTAAATAAAATTGTTGGATGTTTCGATCCAAGTATCAGAAATTCGTAATCTGTAAGTGTATATATTATAGCTGTACATTCTCTCATGGGGATAGAGAGTCATAGTTCGGCTTGTGTAAATAAACGGGAATTTGCTGATATGAGATTCATCTTATTTGATCCATTATGTGATTGTAATAATGCTGCGCCGAAGCCAAAATTTGAGCATCGCACATTGCGTAGAATGGTTGATTCGGATCTGGAATTGTGTTTGAAGTTTGTTCTGTTAAAAGCTTTTTAATTTCTTCAAATCGTGTTTGATGTTCGGTAGTCCATTCAAAATTATTTTGTTGTCGGAGGATGTTCTAGAAAGGTCTTAAGTATAGTTGCATTTTGTATACATATTTGCTTAAGAAATACAACACTCCAAGTAGTTCTTGGATTTTTTTATTTGTAGGTGGTTGAAGTTTTTGAATTGCGTCGATGCGTGATTTTAATGGAGTTATACTGTTTCTTTCAATAATGTGTCCAAGAAACTTTACGCGTGTTGGATGTTCTAAAAGATCTGTGTTTTAATTTATAGTTGTATTGTTAAATTTTCTAAAATATCGGAGGAGTGTTTGATTTCCTAAGATTGTGGTATCAGCTTTTGTTGGTTTTGTTTTAAACATGTGATTTATCCGGGGCTGCTTTCATGTTTTCGTTTTGAAGTATTTGATGATATTGTTCTAAGACTGAGAACATTTCATCTTTAGTTTGTGACTGCATGAAAACATCGTCCAAGTATGTAATTGCATTTTTCTTGAGTATTAGTGGTCTAAAATTTTTACTCATAAAAGCTGAAAACGCTGCTGGTACTATGGTTATTCCATGAAATAATCTATTGAATTCATATTGTTGATTTCCAATAACGAATTGTGTTAATCGTCGTGATTATTCATCTAACGGCATTTGATTATATGCACTATTCATATCTGCGGTTGTGAAATATTTTCCATAATATTTTGTTAAAATTACTTGAATGGGTTCAATGGGCCAATTACATTTTGATTCGTCAATTAGTGAATTGAGGTATTTACCGTCTAGAACTATTTTTAGTGATTCTCCTTTAGCTAGGATGATAACTGGGTTAATAGAGGTGTTACCTTTTGGTTGTTCTTCTTTGTTTACGGGAGATATAATTTCGTATTGTTCTTAAATGTCAAGTTATCGGTTTACTTTATCATGTAAGTGTATTGGTACTTTGCTTGCTCTTTGTTTTTTGAAAACTGCATCAGGTTTTAAGGGTAAATGTAATGGTGAACTTACTTTGCCAACATCAAATTTGGATGTTGCGTAAACTGTTGGATATTTCAACAATAATTTGGCTATTTTGTCAAATTCGTTTTGTGTTAAATGAGAGTTAATTTAAACATCGTTAAAAATTTTTGCTGTTCTTCTGAATAGTGTGATATATTGAATGTTGGTTTAAAAAAGGATGCTTTTGTGAAATAATCTGTATTTCTTTTTTCGTTACTTATTATACTATTTATTGATAATTCATCATCAAAAATTGTTGATTGGCAAATATCTAGTAGTTGTAATATATTATTGACTCTATATGCTACTTCGTTTGTGGGTGGAGTTGTAGCGTTTGTTTCACAATATCCTAAGAGTCCTAGAGGTAATGTTATTTGATATGGGGAGTTATTATATACGTGTGATGAAATAATATCAGAGTTTGAGTTTTTAATATATTTTATGGATGAAAATTTTATCCGAAAAAAATTATGGATAGGTTTGAATTCGAGGTCTGACATGAAAAGTTGTTTTTTGTTTTGATTTTTATCATATTGATGAACTTATTTGATTGAAAAATTATGTACATTTCCTGAGAATGGTTTCAGGTATTTTCGTTTTTGATTATAAATAGGGTAGATTTTTGAGAAATATGGTGGTTATTTATTTAATCTCTGAAAGATTGTTAAAGCTGTGTTTTTCATTCTTGTGTATTTATCTTTTATATGGATTTTAATATTTAAGATGTTTACTGTTGGTAAATATTTAGTTATGAACGGTATGCCAATGATATTATGTTTTATATCTGTGATTTGAAATGTTTGTTGAAACGGTTTGGTGAAAATTTTGTTTTGTTCCATTGTTCTAGTGGGAACAAGGAAAAGTTGGATTTTTCCATGACTGATTAACGTTGATCCTTGTACTGTTGCTAACTTGCTTGCTGTTTTCATAGGTATTAAGTTTGGATGTAATGTTTTTATTTCATTCCAAGTGGGAATATTAATGATATTTGATTCTGCTCCTGAGTCGAATAAAAAATCTATTTCAAGGCCTGGTGGTTGAAATTCTATATTTTTTGGGCTTTCTAAGAGAAATGGGATTGTCTAAATTTTTTCTCTTGGTCGTTCGTTTTGTATGTTTTGATAAATATGATTTGTACTTGAGCATTGTACTTCGTCTTTTTCATCGGGTTTGACTACAGTGTTGATTTCATTTACTTCTTGTGTGATTGGTAAATTATTATTAATAGGTCTAGTATAATAATCATGAAGAAGTTCCAATTGCTTTTCATAAATGCGTGAACAGAAGGATTGTTCATATATGATAGGTTCATAGTCATTTTCGACTGTTATCGTTTTTACTGAGATAGTGTTATTTGTATCTTTTTCGCTGTCTGTTGATTCGCAATTAATGTGATTTAATTGTAATTCGGTGTGTCCTGTATCATCGATACCAGGTGGGTCTGAAATTGTTTCTTCAATTGTTTGTACATGGTTAATTTGTTTTTTATGCTTCGGTGTACTGCTTCTATATTTGTGTTGTGAATCTGGATAGCGGTTATTATTCCTGTGAGGCGATTGGGAATAATTTCTTTGTCTATTGTTATAGCTTGATTTTCGATTTTGTGAATTGTTTCCTGATCTATTTTGGTAATTGTCACTAGATCTTTGATAACTTGATCTATTGTATGAATTATTTTTTGATCTGTTGTTTTGATAATATTGATTTAGATTATTTCAATGACTTCTATTCCTGTTGTTGGAATAGTTTTTATTTCTATTGTATGATGAGTTTCGTGATCTATCGTTGGAATAGTGTCTCTTCCTGAGGTTTGAATGGCAACTGGATTCAGAAGCAAATTCTGATCTGTTTGAGTTCGATCGTGAATAGTTGTTTCGATTTTGATTATTTTGACTATTTGATCGACTATATCTATTTTGTGAGAAATTTCGTGAATGTCTTTGTTCTGGAGATCTACCTCTATAACTTGAGTTATATGGTGATTGGTTTCTCGAGTAGTTCGAGTTGCCTGGAAGTGGTTTTCCAGAGCTGTTATTACTGTGTATATTTTTGTTTGGTAGATTTTGGTCTTTTTTCATGTACTGATAGAATGATTTATTTGGTTCTTTGTATTTTTATGGCTTGTTTTGATTGTCTTGCTGTTTTTGGCTACATTCGGCAATACTGTGTCGGCAATACTTTGGATTTTTCTCATATATATTCAAAATTTCAGTAATTTTTTCAGATAGATCTACATCTGAGTTTTGAATACTGTTTATATGGGTAGTATTTGTTTCGATCCTGTTAACATATTGTAGTTTGAGATTTTCTGTTTCTACAAGTTTCATTGTGATTTCTGCCTGCTCTAGTTTATCTACTAGTTTTCTAAAGTCTAAATCAGGTTCTCGAATTGAGGAAGGATGTGATGCTCTCTTTTCAATAGCTATTTTTCTTAGCTGGGGTCTCAGAGTCATCATTAAAAATTCCGTCATTTTCGTGTTTATATAATCATGTGTGTTGAGTGAATATGCTTTTTGAACTAGTGTGTCGATTCTTACTGCCAATTGTTTAATTGTTTCAATTGGTAATCTGCGAACTTCATTACAAAAAACTCTTTGATGTTGTTTGTTTCTTTCAGAATCAAACATTTTTGAAAATTCTTGTGTGAATCTTTTTCAGTATGATTTATGTCTATAGGTCGAACTGAAAACCAATTTTGAGCTGCGCCATCAAGTGTTGTTTGTATTAACGCTGTGCGTCGATGTATCCAATTTTGGTGAAGTGGTGTGTTAATTGGTTCAGGTCCTATTTTTAAAATTAAATTTGCTGTAACTGCGTTTAAATAATCTTCTACAGAATACTCAGGGCCTGTGCCTGTAAATACCATCAATGGTTTGTTTGATGTGATTGACGATCCACCCATTAGGTATGGATTCATCGTCATTTGTAGTGATTCAGCGACATTTGGTATCTGTGAAAAGTTTGTAAGTTGATTTTTTGTTATTTCATGATGTTGTAAATAATATGGTAGCGGTATTTCATTTTGCATTTGTGTTGGTTGGTAAGAATGCATAATAGCTGGGTTTTGTGATTGTGCTGGTTGATAAGATTGTATGGTGATTGGATTTTGCATCTGTAACGGTTGGTAGCTTTGTATATCAGCTGCGTTTTGTGGGTAAATTTTTACATTTTGAGATGTTTGAGTTTGTCGGGGTTTTTGTGTACAATATTCTTGGGTATATGGTGCAAAAATATCTGGTTGAAAATAATCATCATCATCGGATTATAAATTGTTTGTATAGTAGGGTGTTTGTTGTTTATTTCTATTTTGTTGGAAAAATGGATAGTTTTCAGTACGAGCTTGTAGGGGATATGGATGATCTTGAAAGTTTACTGGTTTTTGTGATGTATTTGGATGATTCCATTTTTGTGAAAATAAAAGCTTTTGTGTATTTCTGCGGATGGGTTGGGTTGTTTGTGATGGATTGACATAATTATAATTGTGTTCCGCAAAATTACTTCTTGTAAAAGTTTTTCTTGTTTTTGATGGTTTTGTCATTGGTCTATATGTTTGATAGTCCATATGTGAATTTTTTGGAGCAACCGAGCGTTTAACCGTAGATTGTAATGTTACTTGTGGTAATGTTGGATTTTTGGATCTTGATGTTGTGAGATTTGGATGTATTGGTGAAATACTTTGTTGCGTAGTTGTCGCTGTTGTTTCAATTATTTGTTCATTTTTTACTTGTGATGCTATTTGAATATCTTGTTGAGTAAAATTTTCAGATTTATCTAGATTTTCCTGTTGTATAACAGTTGAATTTAAACTATTGTTCTGTGTACCGGGTAGGAATGAATTATAGTTTAAAAGGTGTTGCATCTGTTGTAAGTGGAAATACCTTTACGTAATCATTGTGGATTGATATTGTACTAATTTCTTGACTTGAGATGTCTACTGGAAAGTTTAGAAATAGTGCGTGAGACCAATCAGGGTCCCAAACATAATCTGATTGCTCTGCAATGACCGAATCATCATTTGTACTTTGAGGTCTAAAGATTTTTCTTGCTTGTGCAATTAAATCATTATTATGTGTGAAATAATCAATTATAAACCATGCTAAAAATTTGTGTGAATCATGTTTGGCATTTTGTGAGACATCATTACTGGTAAAATTTTCACGGATTGAGTTTAAAAAAGTTGAAAATGCGGCGATTTCATTTTTTACTTTTGTGTGTCTTGATGTTTGAACTGGTGATGTACTTTGAGCTTCTGTTCTTTCTAATATAGATAAATAACTATATATTTTTGCAAAAACTTCGTTAGTGAATATTGAGTTTGCTCTCTGTGAATTTTGATATTGTATGCTTTTGATATACTCTATGAATACTTCTGAAAATTCTATGTCAATGTCATCTGTTTGGATAACATATTTACCCTGAAATTTACTTGGTGTACTGAGTTCTATGGTGTAAATTCCATATTGTTGTGTTAGGTTACATATTCGTTTTAAATAATGATCAACAATTTGTCTTTTGATTTATATTTCGGGGAAATAAGCTTTACATGGGCTGGTTCCTTGTTCGAATAAACTTGCGATTAGAATATTGCAAAATTGTGTTTGTCCTCAGTCAAATTATTATAAAATTACTGATTTCTGATTCGGAGACTGCGTTTCTTTTCTTTGAAAATCTTTTTCGTGTAAGTTGTCTTTGTTTACTTATACTTTTTCTTTTTATTGTTTGTCGTTTTGTTCGAATGTATCCAATTGTTTTTGTATGTGGGGTAATTACGAGATCGTATTTTTGATTGTTTATTTCACAGTTGTGTATTACGATTGTTTGTTTTTTACCTAAATTTTTCAGTGACATAAGGTTTAGGATGAAAGGATGCAAGGAGTTTATTAGTGATTTTAATATTCTAGACTGTTAGTCCTTACGATATTTTGGTTAGCCTAACTTGGGTCTTTTATGTAGGGTTGGAGAGAAAAGTATATATCAATTCCTAAGAATGATTGTTACTTTCTTGTGGCTATTCTAAGTTAAGATGTTAACTTACTTAATCTTACTTAGGGGTAATGATTGTGTTCAAGGGTTGGAGAATATTAAATCGATCCACAAGGTTCAGGTATAATTAGAACGCAAGTAGTTCGTTAGATACTATTTTAAAATTACTAAGCTTAAGGTTGATCCTGGGTCAGGTACGAGGAGGGTTCAAGTGAAAGATGAATAACCGAAGTTGTTCACTGTTTCGCCTAATTTGAATGGTTAGTGTGATTAAAAATTTCTATTAGTCCAGGGTCTTTTGAAAGGTTTCGACGTTTGAGGTCGTTAGACACTTGTTAGGTGGGTGGGGGAGAACAGAATTGTTCTATTTGGTCCAAGGAAAGCCTTGATGATATGATTTTAAGTTTAAATAAAGTTCAGGTAATTGAGGGTAAAATTTAGGATAAGCCTTTTATAATTATTTAAAGTTTATTTTAATAAAAAGGTTTAGTTTTTTATGATATTAGTGGGTTTATAATTGCTGTTATGTTTAGGTGATGAAGCTGGAGATGACAAGATGATTTATGTTTACTTATAATTTATGATCATTTGTACTAATTTTTATTTTTGTTTTCAATAAATATATTTTTCAGATATCTCTTTTGAATTTACTGCAGAAATGAGGAGAACGATTTGAGATGTTTTTATCAATCGTTATTGTACAATAACAAATTTTGTTTAGCGCCTGAAATAATCATTGAAGATTTTTTTAAAGGATTTTATGTTTGCAAATGAAAATCTAAATTCATTGCTAGTAAAATTCTAAATATAAAAGTTTGTGTTGGCTTTTGCCGTACGACCATGAAATTAAATGGTAAGTTTCTATGTACTCGTAGATTGTCTCTTGTCCGAGGTCTTCTTCCAATACCGGATAATTCTAGTACTGTACGGAATAGCGGCTCTGATCTATTGAGTCGTAGAGACATTTCAATTAAATTATTATCATGTAACATTTTGAAAATGTTTTGTCTAAACCTAATCTAATTAGTTCTGAGCTAATTTGTTTGTTAAGGTCTCATTCGAGACTTATGGTCGCACCAGATGAGTTAAGTTTTATGCTTGGATGAGGTACACCGTAATTTCGGATGAGGTACACCGTCTGCTCGTCACGCTATCTTATATTCGGCCGGATAGATTCGTGCAACTTCTTAGTCTAATACCGATCCTAATCTTAGTGTTATATCTACTAGTCTCAGGGTGTTTAACTAGTCTCTGCTAGGGTCAATAGATCTAGAGTATACTGGCTTATTGCGATTGCTGAAGTTCTCTTGGAGAGGTAACTAATTTCTAAGTTAAATTCAAATCTCTCTGGTGCTGAAATTACAAGTAATTTCAGCACTTTCAAATAAGTGGGTTGTTAGTTAGATGGATCATGATTGGTTAATATTAAATATTGTATAGTAATAAAATATCTAATTTTTGACCAATAATAAAATGTAGTTTAGATCAGGTTCCACTTTACTGCTCTGGTTTAGATGATCATAATAAATAAATCATCTAACTAAAACTAAAACTATACAAGACTGCTCGTATCAGGGCGAAGCCCTGAATGTTCCGACTGCTTTTTAAGGTTTATGGAGCACTAATAACATTTTTAAAAAAATAAAATGAAACAAAATGAGAAAAAAAAATTTAAAGTTTTGAAATTTTTTAAATGAAAATCATCACCCCACACGCCATATAAAGTACAAAAGGAAACATTTCGCTCCTTGTAACCAATCAATTATGGCAAGTAAGCTTCATTCAACCAATTTGGAACGATTTCTAATACGGATTAACTCTCCGCTTACGCGTTAATAGCGCGAAATATATCGCGCGTTAGTTGTCCCAAATTGGCCAAAATGGCAACCTTTAAACCCCCGTAACTCTACAAAAAAATAGTCACAGGTGAAATATCTTTTTAAATTTGAGCTCCGGAAAACAATACTTTTCGAATGATATAAAAAAATTTCGTCAAAAACGGCTGGTTAAAAAGTCGAAATTTGTCTGAAGAAAAAAAAAACCCACCCCGAGCACAAATATTCCGTTACTTTCGTATCGAAAGTCGGAACAAAAATACTAACACTGAGATTTCTGGCACGCCACAATGAGTAGCTTTATATGATGAGATCTATGAATCACTTCGAACAAATTTGTTTTGTTTTTTCTTAGAAGTTCCTATTAGTATAATTCTCACGCGAAAGTTCAAAATTTTCATGGTTTTTTATGGTTTCCTGATTATACGATATTTTTTTTTGGAAAACAATTTGTGTGGAGAAAATTTTTATCACTAAGTCAAAAAACAGCAATTATTGGTTGTTAGGTTGCTCAAAGACTTTGGCTTAGAACTGTGGGCAAAATAAAGGGACAAGAGTTGTCAGCATCAAATATCTTCCTTTCCTGATGTAAAACCTAGTCTTTTTGTCTTAGACACGAATCAGAGTAATTTAAGAAATATATATACACTTTAAGACCTGAAACCAAGTAAGATGCTATGAGTAAAGCGCGAGTAAGCTGAGATGATGAGTAAGCATAGAGATGAGTAAGCTTCAACCATGAAATTACTCATTAAATTAATGCTGTTTTGGCGTAAAAGATCCGTTTTTCAGTGCCACGACACACATGTCTTGCGCGAAAACTTTGTTGCTTTTGTAAACCTACAACATATTTCTGTATCATCACAACAGCAGTACATAAATGTGTTTAATACAGTTCATCGATATCGATAACTGTAGAATCCACAATGAGGGAGACTCAAACGGATAATACTCAATTATCTACAGAAAAAAGTTACAGATTTTGGATTTTTTGTAAATTGTATTGTACAACATCGATTAAATTGTTATAAAAATCGATCATGTTGCATTTTGTTCGCAAAAGTGTTATACTGTATATCTTAAAACTGTTTTGTTTTGTATCAAAATTTATGCTACAAACAGATTGCAATTTCTGCATAGTACATACAGGTTTTATACAAAAAATATACAGATTATTGATCCAATTTCCGAAGAAAGGGACGGAAAATTTGTGTTAGCGTTGGTGTTTCGTTCAACTGACGAATTTCGACTATTTATCAATCATGGAACCAGATCTAAACTAGTATTTATCATTGGTTATTATTATGATATTTTATCTCTATAAAATATTAAATACTAACCAATCATACTCCATCAAACTAACAACCTATTTATTTGTAAAATGTTGAAACTACTTGTAGTTTCAACACCAGAACAATTTGAATTAAACTTAGAATACAGTTGTTTTCATTCTGGAACTAACTCGCGCAAACCGGTGTACACTAGATCTATTGAAACTAGGAGATATAAGAGTAAGTTTAAGACTGGTATTAGTCTAAGAAGTTGCACGAATCTATTCGGCCGAAATTTAGATAGCGTGACGAGCAGACGATGTACCCTATCTGAAACTACTCTATGAGTACAGTAAACTATACATAACTCATCTGGTGCGACCAAAAGTCTCAAACAGACCTTAACTAACCTAGAATTAGACAAAAATTGGATTAGAATTAGACAAACACAACATTTCATAAAAGTGTTATATGACAAAAACTTAGTAGATATGTGTCTACGCCTCGATAGATCATATCCAATATTCCGAATAAAACGAGAACTACCCGGTATTGGAAGAATACGTCGAACAAGAGACGACATACGATCAGGAAGAAATCTACTGATTGATTTCATGATAGTACGACAAAAACGAGATCAAACTTTTGTTTTTAGGATACTACCAGCAGTAAATATAAATTTCCATTTACTGACATAATATTTGAAAAACTATTTTCAAAAATAATCTTTCATGGCGCTAAACCTTTTAATTGTACAATAACGACTGATAAAAACGACACTTGTCATTTTCCTGAAATCAGCTGTAAATTAAACAACATCTAGAAAAAACATTTATTAAATATAACAATACAAAAATTAGATAGTAAAAATTATAAATTGTTGGTGTATATTAATCATCTCATCATCCCAGCTGCATCACCTAAGACATAAATTTCAAAAAACTAACAATCATCAAAACTAACACCTAACCTGAACGCTCTAATTTTAAACTATCAAGGCTTATCCTTACTTTCACTTAAATTAATTTCACTTAAAAAACAGATCATCAAGGCTTCCCCCCTTGGATCTTTAAATTGAACTATATCTAAATTTTTAAATTTCTAATCATTTGAATCTCTGATCATCAAGGCCTATCCTTTGATCAAATAGAACAATTTTGTTCTCCCCCACCACTTTTAATTCGTGTCTAACGACCTCAAACGTCGATTCACTACCCAACCCTTCTCAAAGACCCACAATTAACAGAATTTTTTCAAACAAAACTAACCATTTCAATTAAGCTAAACAGTGAAGAACTTCGGTTACTCATCCTTCACTTGACCCCATTCCTCTTGGATGACCCAGGCTAAAACACTTAAACTTAGTAAGTCATAAAATACTATCTAACGAACTACTTGCGTTCTAATTATACCTGAACCTTGTGGATCAATTATCTATTCTCTAACCCTTGATCACGAATCACAACCCCTAAGTAACATTAGGTAGGTCAATCTTAGCTTAAAATTAGTCACGAGAAAGTACAAATCGTTCTTCCGAATCAATATACGCTTTTCTCTCCAACCCAAATATACGACCCAAGTTAAGCCTACCACAGAAAATTGTAGGAACTAACAGTTTAAGGCATTAGAACCATTAATCCAGATTTTGCATCCATCATCCTAAGCCTTATGTCAAGAGACAATTTAGGAAACAAACAAACAATCTTAATACACAGTTGTTTAATTGACGACGAAAATTACGACCTCGTAATCACACCACACAGACAATCAGTAGGATATATAAAAAAAAGACAAACACTAAGAAAGAAGATAATTAACAAATAAAATCAAGTTATTAGGAAAAATTTTTCAAAACGAAGAAACGCAGTCTCAGAATCAGAAACAACCGCAATACACGAACTTCACAATTTAAAAGACTCAATGAACAAAAATCATCAAATTTACGACCAACTTGATTTCACTGATTCAGAGAGCAGCATCAGTAAAAGGCAAACGAAAAATAAAAAATTGCTACAAAAACAAACCAATACGTTTGTACAATTGGAACCAACCAATAAGAAACATTGAAAATTATACATTAACAGTAATACAACTTAAAAATGATTCGAAATGAAGATAACCCAGAAAATTCAGTACTTTTATTTTAAATATCACCATTAACTAAACCTCGCGGACAGATAGAATTATGTAAAGTTTTAATTTTAAATTTATTCGAAAAAGGAGAAAGCCCGTGCACAAAAAAGTTCCCGATTTAAAAATCAAAAGACAACTTCTTGATCACTATATCAAAGGTATATGTAGTCTCACATCAAACTATGAAATCTACACAATAAAAATCAGATTACCAAACGCATTTCATGACAGATATCTCATTCAAACTGATGATGTCGATATTGAGTTTTCAAAAGTTTTTACACAATACATCAAAAACATACAACACCAAAACTCACAAAGAGCAAACTCGATATTTACAAACGATGTATTGTCACTTATCTATAGCCATTTATCTATATTAGAATTGGATGCACCTCAAGGCGATTCACCTACTCAAACATCTCGACATACAATTGTACGAGAGGAAACACAAATATTTTCAAAATTTTTCCTTGCAATTCCAGAAAATCTAAAAAATGATCAAATAAAACAGAATGTTAAACACAATTTACAAAAAATCTTAGCATGGTTCATAATCGATTATTTTAGTCACAGTATTGATCTTATTGAACAAGCAAGAAAAACTTTTCGACACAAAGTACAGATGACGAAACTGTACTAGCAGAACAATCAGACTATGTATGGGACCCTGAATGGTCCTATGAATTATTTATCAATATACCAACAGATATATCAAGTCAGGCAATTAGCACTATCTCTATTAATAAAGTTTATGTTAGAGTATATCCATTTACAGTTGACGCAACACCTTTAAACTATAATTCATTCTTCCCTGAAAGAACAGGAAATAATAGTTTAAATTCTACATTTATAAATCATGATAACTTAAGCGGAACAAGAAATCTTACACAACAAGATATACAAAACCCATCACATTTTGTAAACGAAGAAATAGTTGAAACAATAACAACAACAGAAGCACAACGAAGCATGTCACCTATTCAACACAATTTTACAACTCCAAAAATAAAAAATCAACGTTTCAACAAAAAACAATCATACAATCCACAGTAAAACCCTCTGTTGCACAAAAACATTAATCAATGGATTAACAAACGTTTCGACCAGTAACAAAACCATCATACAAACAACACAGAAATGATTTGGCAGAACACAATTACAACTATGTAAATGGGTCAAAAACGACAACAATTAGAACAAATACTCAAATATTTGCACAAAGTCAGAATGTACCAAAACCAATTTTAAACTCAGTATGTTTTCATGATCAACCACAATTCTCATAAGAACAAAATGGAAACTACCCATTTTTTCAACAACGTAAAAATAATACAAATGGACATCATACCAAAATTCAATCTCATCATTACGCACAGAATTATTTTCCATCAGTTGATGATGAATACTATAGCCAAAATCATCAACATTTTTCCTCAAACGAAATACCTCATTCTTACAGTATTGGTCAACCAGATATTTTTGAATCATACACACGAAATGAACAAAAAGCACAACCTAGAAATAATCCAACATCTTTCAACAATAATTTTCAACAACAAAAAACCAGTTAACATACATTCGTACCAACCAACTCAGATGCACAATGAAATTCCACTGCCATGTTATTTACAACAACACGAAATAACAAAAAGCCAACAAAAATTGTTCTCAAATGCCACATGCCGCAGAATTACTACAAATGACTATGAGTCCATACTTAATGGGTCGATTATCAATAACATCAAAAAACCACTAATGGTTTTCACAGGCACAGATCCTGAATACTCTGTAGAAGATTAACTAAATGCAGTCACAGCAAATTTATTTTTAATTATAGGACCTGAACCAGTAAACACGCCAATTCATCAAAATTGGATACATAGACGCACAGCTTAATCCAAACTACCCTTGACGGCGCAGCCCAAAAATGGTTTTCAGTTTTACCTATAGAAATAAAATCATATTGGAAAAGATTCACACAAGAATTCTCAAAAATGATTGATTCAGAAAGAAATAAACAACATCAAAAAGTTTTATGCAATAAAATTTGTAGACTAACAAATGAAACAATAAAACAACTTGCACTAAGAATAGAAACACTAGTCCGAAAGCATACTCACTTAATACTCATGATTATAAAAATACAAATTTGACAGAAATCCTAATGATGACTCTAACACCTCAATTGCGAAAAATAGCATTAAAGAAGAGAGCATCACATCCTTCCTCAATCCGAGAACCAGATTTAGACTTTAGAAAACAAGAAGATGGACAAGAACAAGCTGAAATCTCTATGAAATTAGAAGAAACAGAAAAAAACTAAAGCTACAGTATGTAAACAACATCCAAACCACTACTTCACAAATAAACAACATCAACGACTCTGATACAGTTTTATCCGAAAAAAATCACCGAATTTTTTAGAACATTTACGAGAAAAACCCAAATTTTAAAGGCAAACCATCATTCAAAAAATGGTGTAACTATTGTCGACGATACGGACACAGTATCGCTGAATGCAGACAAAAACAACAAGATAAGCAAAACAAACCACAAAACATAGAGAACCCAACAAATCATTTCATCAATACATGAAAAAAGATCAAAATTTACCCAACAAAAACACTCATAGTAATAATTTTTCAGGAAAATCACTTCCATATAACTCAAATTACTCCAGACAATCACCCTACAATACAAATTATAGACGACAATCACCATACCAAAGAAATTCACAAATTTGTTCGAAAAACAGATATAGTCGATCACATAGTCGAAATAATCAATATCAAAATAACTATTCAAGATCAAATTCAAACCAACCCAAATTTTCGTTTATTGCCAGATTCCATTCAAATTCTATAAATAAAAACCATTTAAATAAACAATCGAGAATCTCTTCATACAATCAATATAGAAACTATTTCAACGATAGGAATAGAAACTATTCAAACAATCGAAACCCCAAATATCAAAAAAAATCGATCACGCGAAATTCCAACAACAGATAAAAATATAATAGTTATCAAAAAAGATCACGCGATAATTCACAAAACAGAATTTCGAGCAATAACAACAGACAAAGAAACTACTCTCAATCACTACATAGGAGTAACACACGTTATCAAAAATCACAACAAAATTACAGGAGTAGTACACCTAAACATCAAAGACAAGTAAATCATGTACAATCAACTGAAGAAACTCAACCAGACCCACCGGTTTTGACAATAACGAAAGCACAGAATTGCAATTAAACAACACCAATTGCGAATTCACAGATAGTGAAAGTGATACATAAAACTTAATTTCAATTAACATAATAAACGTTGAAAATGACTATGAGCCATTATATATCAACAACCGATATATTCCCACATATATCAAAACCATGATCAATTTCTTTTGAATTATTATAGAATATCTATATCCAATAATACAACAAAAAAA
>NC_087067.1:10798889-10894031 GCF_963678635.1 Symsagittifera roscoffensis
TAGGATTTTGTAAATGAACGTAAGTTCCTACCCCTAAAGTAAAAGAACCCCTCCTTAGGATCTTGTTAAGCTGAGCTTAACAACCGGGACCCGATACAATAATTCTTTCTAATTCCCTTTAAAGCGGTCGCTTTTGCCTCGATAATTCAAGTTAATCGTCCTAATTCCTGAACTTTTCTTTTTCGTCCTAGTTTCATGTGGATATCATTTCCTGGCTTTCTTTCTTTTCGTAAAAGATTTGTCATGCTATTAAAAGTTTGTTATTGTAAACGAGACAAAGGATTTCACACATCTGTTTGAATTAACACTTGGTTTGCGTCAACTAGTTTATTTCCCTGAAGCTATTTATGCTAAAACAGTGATTGAGCCCAATACGAGTTTTTATTAGTTGTAAATTATTAAAAACCAAAACATATACAAGTCGAATTATAAAAAAGACGAACAGTAAAAACCATCTGAAATTATATGTTTCAGAATTTAATATTTATTGTTTTGGTTTTCTTTGCGCTGTTTTTTAGATGGTTGTTCTTCTGAAGCTTCAGTTAAAATAAATGGGTTATTTATTGGGGTACTAAATTACAAAATTTAAAGCCTAGAATGATTCAGATAGAGCCGAAAACTTTTTCTGACTAATTTTAACTGTGAAACAGTAATTTCCTAATGATTTCAAGCCCACTTCTTGGTTTGCTTAAATAGGTATAATAAAAAGTAGAGATATGAGATAAAAGTATTCAGAAAAAAAACGCCCTCAACTATCTAATTAAGTTGAAATAAAATAATAAACTTAAAAAACGAAAATTTTGCAAATTAGATACCTTGATAGTTGCCGATGCACGATAAGCATAGATTGTCATTTGAATAAGTAAAAGATATCGGAATCAAAGTTTCCTTCATGTCATTCAGTTTCCCGTGAAAAATTTCATGTCATGTCCTTCGAAATAATAAGGCATGGCCGTTTGGTTTAAGGGGCAATAGCTAAACCCGGCGTTGCTCGTCGCTACGCTCCTCGGAAACGCCTCCCGTTCTGTAAATTCAAGTGAAAAAATTTTTTTTTTCAAAATAAAGGAAAACCTCAAACTTATTATGTTGTGAAAAAAGGAAAATTAAATTTTTAGAAAAACTGTCTTTGAAATCTATCAACAAAAAAATCCAGCACTTTTTTTAGAATCTCGAGTACAGTTCTACTGGTCGTGTTCGAAACTTAAAAAACATAAATTTTTAACTTTTTTTTCTTCAATTTTAGCTTAAATTATTTGTTCTTATTTTAAATTCAAGTGAATGTGGTTTGAAATTTTTAGGAGCTATCTGATACCTAATTAGGTCAAGCGCAGAAATTAAAAAACAACTATAGCCCAATCAATAAGAGTAGATGCTTAAAAAGATGTGATTTTTGAGAAAATCTGATTTTTGTGTAATTTTTTTTAAAAATTGGGAAAAAACTTTTTGTGTCCAAATTCATTGAAACTACCCTCAACCAATTTGCCATGAATTTCTGAGCAGGGTTAAGGGTCCTGTTCATTTTTCGAAAAAAAAAATCTTCAATTTTCATTTTTTCATTTTTTTTACCAAAAAATTGTCAGTTTTACACCCAAAACATGTAAATAAATATAATATAAAGCAGAATTATGGCTAAAAACACTCTGTTACTTTGCGTAAGTATCATGAGAGAGAGAGAGAGTGCATAGCACGAAGTATTATGAAAGAGAGAGTGCAGAGAGTGTTTGATAAAAAAGCCAAGTAAATATGGTTGGACTATCAACAAGAAAAGGTTGAACACTTCCATATTTATCTTTCTTTTGACAAGAAAGCAAAATCCTGAAAAAGATATTCCAAATGAAGTTCACTACTGAGCAAGTGTATTTATCTCTCTCTCTCTCTCTCTCTCTCATTCTTTCTCAAACAACAATTTTAGCGAAAAATTATTCTCGATTTATGATTTTTTTCTAGTTTTTCTAGTTTTTCTCTAACGTTTTGTTGAAAATTTTATGGGGCAAATTTTATTTGATCTGTTAAGCAAAATAAAAACTGATAAAAATAGTATACACACAGTAATGTTAAAACAGCTTAAAAATCAAATCAAACAAAAATGAATTTATAAAACCTTGGAATAATATTTGAAACAAAGGAAAGTTTTTTGCTTAAGTTATTAGAACTCTCCAAACTGTAGTTTTCTCATTTTTGGCGCATAGCAAGCTGCATTTGGAAGGGTGCCTTGAATGAGATCTGGGATCACTAGATAAATTGTCTCCGCCTTCGATGAAACCAGAGCATCCGAATAGGAAGTTGATTGTTCTGGAGTTGAAACTGCACCCCTAACAAACGACTCGGGAGACATTGCTGTCGGAATTTTCCAGTACGCTTCCCGCTCTGCATAATCACGAATACATCTCTCCTGATTTTCGTACAATTGCATTTACTAGCAGTCATACGCGAAGAGAATTTTTTTTGGAGACTGCTCGAGCGAGGTTGTGTCGTTTATCTCAGTCTTTTCTAATGCCGGATAGCTCTCGTGAATAGTGCAACTCTCGTAGATTCGTTTTCGATTCTGTCTAAGTAGATCGATGTGATCAAGGAGGTAGTTCGGTAGCATGATATGACTTTTTGTAGTCCATTCCTCGTTTTGATTCTCGTCGTTTTTTCGGGGAGCCAAGTCATTGAACGGACTTGCTGTAGACGGAGAGACTCTCTCTTTCTGTTGATGGATGACTGCAATCGACTCTCTCGTGTATGTTTGGTAGATAATTGTTCTTTCTCGATCAGACACTGAGATTATTTGTAAAGGACTAGTCATGACTTGAAGAGGTTTAAAGTTTTGTTTAAATGAAATGACTGAACTACCGAAATGAAATTGAGAGAATGAAAAGTATGAAAAGTTTATTAATGAGAATGAGACCAAGAAAGGGGTGGCATAGTTCAATTAGGTCAAAGCTAATAACTTTTTAGGCGAGGCTATCAAATTTTATTCATTCTTTTAAGCATGACGCCTGAGGTCATGTTAAGAATGAATGTGAAAACCCAATTTTTTAGATTTATGTGATAGATTTATTGTAGTGGCTATGGGCGAAAGCACTCAAGTTCAAGTTTTCATGATAGTTTGCGACATTCTTTGTGATGCGGTTAAAAATGCATTACCCTGATTCATAGCAGTCATTAAATTAACCGTCACAATAAAAAATACTAGACGATTTTCCGAGTATAGTCGGGGGGAAAAGTAACTAAAAACCCATTTAAAAAGTGGTTTATCGTTAAAGAAAACATATCCTTGGTGATTAAGTTTTATCAAAATGGATTAGGGCGCTCGTAAAAATTATCACCTGAAATTTTACTTTGAAAGCGCTTGATCTGTCTCGTATACTGTGATCAGTCATTCTTCAACGTTCCACACTAAAAACCAGTTGGTTGTTATTCATTTATAATGTACACTTCTCTTGAAACGGATGTTGACTATTTCGACGGTTTTAAGGATATGTTTTCGAATGATAAACGTTTAGTTAGAGTCGGTGCAAAAACATTCGCACAGACTGGTACTTAAATAACCCTCAAATTGTACAAAAAATACGAAGAGGGAACTTTCAAGTATCGAAAAGGAATAAATTTGTCAACTGGTGAATTCGAGTCCTTGCCGGACAAGTATATAAAAATCAAAAGATTGACGAAAGCAAAAAGTTGCGACGTGACTGGAAAACTTAGAAAAAAGCGAAACAAATCTAAAAAATCTTCATGCTCTCAAAAGGAACGCGAAAGTAAAAACGATTATAACTGTCGGGTTGTGTAACATTATTAACTCGTTATTCTATTGAAATTCAAAGCAATGGTTGAAGCAATTTATGAGCAATCCCCTGATTATTTCGAACAGTTCAATAAAAATTACAATTTTTTCATCCTGAATAATGAACCCAACTTCTCAGATTTCGCTTCAAAAGCAAATTTTGCGGTAGCCTCCCATTCGAAAAAATTAGATTTTTGCAATCATTCGATTGACAACAAAAAACATTATCATGTGCTGGTTGAATTCACAAAAGAGTCTACCGATTTATTAAACAAGATGACTTCAAAAGCCTTCGTTGTCCCTTGTCTTCTCTCTACATTCAAATATTTAATTTTGGGTTGCTCCAACCATGAATTGTCTGGCCCTCTGATGTAAAAACTGAAAAAAGCTGTGAATTATAATTCCATCAACAACCTAGATGTTAGTGGTGTTCCAGTTCGCAGACGATTGCCTCAAGTTTGCTTCGGCTCGCAGACTGAATCTGTTCAAACTCAAACTGACATGATTACGTAACAATTGAACGCTTTACTAATATTTTGAATGGTGAAAATGCTGCTGAGTTTTCAAGAATAATTGACATAATTTTAAGTGGGTATGATTGTATGAAAATTGATTCAAACACTTTGTTTGTGAAATTTGTCATGGAGAAGAAATTCAAGTTTTAAATATTGGTTTTATTTCGCTCTCTTGTATATCAAAAAAATAATACTACAAAAGCAGGAGGCGTTCCCGAGGAGCGTAGCAACGAGCAACGCCGGGTTAGCTATTGCCCGCTAAACCAAATGGCCATGCCTTAATCTTTCAAAGGACTTGATATGAAACTTTTCGCGGTTCACTAAAACTTGTAGAAAATAAAACCTGTTGTTGATAAGAATGAATTTACAAAAATGAGTTTATAAATTTTACAAAAACATCAAAAAAATAGTTTAGAATAACATATGTTTAGCAAATTTTATCAAATCATGATCATTAAGTTTGAAACCTATTGGAAATCTATTTGTAACTATAATATGAGCAACATAAATACAATAAAGTCCGCATAAATCAGCTGATTGTATTGGTTTTGTCATCAGTAGTTGATTTCCCTCGTGAATTGTACGCCGCATATTCTTGTACACGAGGGGATAATAATATAATTTTTTACCTAGAGGATCTGCAAAGAGGGTCTGTCCTCCAGCTTGATCAAAAAGCAACCAGTGGGTTCCAGATTGATCCGATGGTGACGCATTCATAATCATGAACGTGCTATTTCAGAACTGAAGAGCATGGAAAATCTGCCGGAAAAATACCTCTAAAGCGATATTTCAAATGTTTACAACGGTTAACAAGTTCCATTATTTGAAGATTATTGATGTCTAGCTTAGGTCATAAGAGTGTTTTTGGTAGTTTTCTATCTGAACGCACATAAACTGTTGATGCACGCTCTCCCATAAATAATAACTCGACGTTATTAGCGAGACCTAGGTCAAACTTGACTTCGACCGAAATAGTGCAATTGGTCAATTCAGGATGAATGAAATCGTGTACAGCTTTCTGAGTAGATGTGAGATCAAAAGCCATAATATAATGATTATCATAATTAGCGAGACTGATTCCATGACTAGTGTTCAAAACAAAACCAAGAGCCTCACGCGTATTGTAAATTTTTTTTATTGTCTGTCGTTGAGATGGGAATTCCGGCAATGAATAGGCCGTTTCTGTACACAATGACCTCATTTAACCCAAACTTCTGGTAATGAAAAGGGTTTGTCCTATTGGTACCCAAATAAGCTTCGTTTATGCTCATTGATACTATCATTCTTCGAACAAGTTCTTTTGCGAAAACATCCTCTTGTCGCCAAATTTGTACTCCTGCAGTTTCGAGAAAAAATTTTGATACTACTTCGATTTAATTGTAAATTGCCGGGTTCTTATTTTTTTTCTATTGATGAGAAAACATAGTCAGTCACAGCCATCTTTCTGACATAGAGATTAGCTTCGATTATTTGAACCATGTAAGGTTTAGCTGCATCTTCAGATATGACAACTAAATCTTTAGGAGAACGTCTAAGAGACAATCAAATTGTCACACCGCTAAGAAGGTGCTTGTCACACGATAAGAAGTCGCAAGCAATTTTACCAAACAGCTTCAGCTCGTTCGAGGCCGAAACGAGACCTTTACGCTCCGTAACATCCTCAGCTCTCCTTCCATTACCGTCAATAGCTGATGGGTTTTCTTCATAACAAAAAACTTGACAAGCCAACCATGGTTTCTTGGCATCCTTACCGTATGAAAACTTGGTCTCAATAAAGCTTTTATGGGCAAAATTAGCGTTGGTAGTGGATATTTTCTCACCATTCAGCGACAGTGTACACTCAGAAAACAATGAAGATAAAGGATTATTAACAAAACACGGCGTATCTCTGTTTGCCGCTTCTGTAGCATAAGTTCGAAGCACGGTTCCATTGTTTCGAACAATTCGTGCAACTTTTTTCAAACGAGTACTTCAAACTCGAGCATAAGACCATCAGGACAATAGGAAGGTCCAATTTTTTGGGTGAATGCGTTTTCAAAAAAGACAAGTAAAGGCGGTTTTTCAAATAAGTCCAGCGAGCTGTGAGTTGCTTCACTCGGGATTAAATTATAAATCATTTTTAACCCTTGTAAAGAAATCGGAGCGACTTCTCTGTGCAGTTAGTTTTCTGGGAATGGCGCGTCTTGTTTTTCGTTCCACCACCGTTGTTCTTTTTTTTGGATGACTTTTTTGAAATCTACTTCCTCCTCCTTTTTGCTTTTTGATGGTTTTTCTGAGCTTGCTTTTGAGTGCCTGCTACGGGCTTTTTCTTTTTGTTGCAACTTCTATCAGTTCTGGAGCTGCCTGAAGAAATAGTTCTTTTCCGATCTTTTTTGCTGCTAGTATCACAAACTTTCGAGCCAATGGAAGTGCAACTCTTCCTAGTCCCAAGGCTAATGCACCAGAGCGAATGCCTCGTTGTCTATAATGCCCCGAGAAATGTGGTAGGTTTGCTTGGTTGTGGTAATATGAATCCATATTGATCAATTGCTTAACTTTTGAAATTTCAAAGTCAGAACAATTTTTCCCCCTCCAACGAAAGGAGCAAGTCCTCCAGTTTCTGTGCGCAAGTTCACAGAAATATTAGAAATACTTTTGACCAAAGTTTTTTGAAATCCAAATTACTAAACACTTTACGATGATTCGGTTCAGTTGTATTTGCGTAACCGTTTTTCACTCGACGATTTTTATCAATGACTCGTAAAAGGAATGCTTTTGTGTCTCCTACTATTGGATAATAAATTATGTCCAGGTAAATAAACATAAGCTGAGTACCAGCACAAACATCAACAGGATAATCAGCAACAAGATCTTGGGTAGTGAATGTGCTATGTTTCGAGCTTCCTTGTTTGTGGTACTACTTCGATGTAAATATAAATTGCCGGGTTCTTCAACAAAATTTTTTCTATTGATGAGAGAACATAGTCAGTCACAGTAATCTTTCTGACATAGAGATTAGCTTCGATTATTTGAACCATGTAAGGTTTAGCTGCATCTTCAGATATGACAACAAAATCTTTAGGAGAGCGTCTAAGAGACAATCTAATTGTCACACCGCTAAGTAGGTCCTTGTCACACGATAAGAAGTCGCAAGCAATTTTACCAAAAAGCTTCAGCTCGTTCGAGGCCGAAACGAGACCTTTACGCTCCGTAACATCCTCAGCTCTCCTTCCATTACCGTCAATAGCTGATGGGTTTTCTTCATAACAATAAACTTGACAAGCCAACCATGTTTTCTTGGCATCATTACCTAATGAAAACTTGGTCTCAATATAGCTTTTATGGGCAAAATTAGCAATGGTAGTTGATATTTTCTCACCATTCAGCGACAGTGTACACTCAGAGAACAATGAAGATAAAGGATTGTTAACAAAACACGACGTATCTCTGTTTGCCGCTTCTGTAGCATAAGTTCGAAGCACGGTTCCATTTTTTTGAACAATTCGTGCAATTTTTTCCAAACGAGAACTTCAAACTCGAGCATAGGACCATCAGGAGAATAGGAAGGTCCAATTTACTGGGTGAACGCGTTTTCAAAAAAGGCAAGTAAAGGCGGTTTTTCAAATAAATCCAGCGAACTGTGAGTTGCTTCACTCGGGATTAATTTATAAATCATTTTTAACCCTCGTAAAGAAATCGGAGCGACTTCTCTGTGCAGTTCGTTTTCTGGGAATGAAACGTCTTGTTTTTTGTTTCACCACCATTTTTCTTTTTTTTTGGATGACTTTTTTGAAATCTACTTCCTCCTCCTTTTTGTTTTCGATGGTTTTTCTGACCGTGCTTTTGAGTGCCTGCTTCGGGCTTTTTCTTTTTGTTGCAACTTCTATCAGTTCTGGAGCTGCCTGAAGAATTAGTTCATTTCCGATCTTTTTTGGTGCTGGTATCACAAGCTTTCGAGCCAATGGAAGTGCAACTCTTCCTAGTCCCAAGGCTAATGCACCAAAGCCATTGCCTCGTTGTCTATAATGCCCCGAGAAGTGTGGTAGGTTTGCTTAGTTGTGGTATTATGAATCCATATTGATCAATTGCTTAACTTTTGAAATTTCAAAGTCAGAACAATTTTTCCCCCTCCGACGAAAGGAACAAGTCCTCCAGTTTCTGTGCGCAAGTTCACAGAAATATTAGAAATTTTATGGACCAAAATTTTTTGAAATCCAAATTACTAAACACTTTACGATGATTCGGTTCAACTGTACATACTCCTACTATTTGATAATAAATTACGTCCAAGTAAATAAACATAAGCTGAGTACCAGCACAAACATCAACAGGATAATCAGCAACAAGATCTTGGGTAGTGAATGTGCTATGCTTCGAGCTTCCTTGTTTGTGGTACTACTTCGATGTAATTGTAAATTGCCGGGTTCTTCAACAAAATTTTTTCTATTGATGAGAGAACATAGTCAGTTACAGTCATCTTTCTGACATGGAGATTAGCTTCGATTATTTGAACCATGTAAGGTTTAGCTGCATCTTCAGATATGACAACAAAATCTTTAGGAGAACGTCTAAGAGACAATCTAATTGTCACACCGCTAAGTAGGTGCTTGTCACACGATAAGAAGTCGCAAGCAGTTTTACCAAACAGCTTCAGCTCGTTCGAGGCCGAAACGAGACCTTTACGCTCCGTAACATCCTCAGCTCTCCTTCCATTACCGTCAATAGCTGATGGGTTTTCTTCATAACAATAAACTTGACAAGCCAACCATGTTTTCTTGGCATCATTACCGTATGCAAACTTGATCTCAATAAAGCTTTTATCGGCAAAATCAGCAATGGTAGTTGATATTTTCTCACCATTCAGCGACAGTGTACACTCAGAGAACAATGAAGATAAAGGATTGTTAACAAAACACGACGTATCTCTGTTTGCCGCTTCTGTAGCATAAGTTCGAAGCACGGTTCTATTTTTTCGAACAATTCGTGCAATTTTTTCCAAACGAGAACTTCAAACTCGAGCATAGGACCATCAGGAGAATAGGAAGGTCCAATTTTTTTGGGTGAACGCGTTTTCAAAAAAGGCAAGTAAAGGCGGTTTTTCAAATAAATCCAGCGAGCTGTGAGTTGCTTCACTCGGGATTAATTTATAAATCATTTTTAACCCTCGTAAAGAAATCGGAGCGACTTCTCTGTGCAGTTCGTTTTCTGGGAATGAAACGTCTTGTTTTTTGTTTCACCATCATTGTTCTTTTTTTTGGATAACTATAACTTTTTTGAAATCTACTTCCTCCTCCTTTTTGTTTTCGATGGTTTTTCTGACCGTGCTTTTGAGTGCCTGCTTCGGGCTTTTTCTTTTTGTTGCAACTTCTATCAGTTCTGGAGCTGCCTGAAGAATTAGTTCATTTCCGATCTTTTTTGGTGCTGGTATCACAAACTTTCGAGCCAATGGAAGTGCAACTCTTCCTAGTCCCAAGGCTAATGCACCAAAGCCATTGCCTCGTTGTCTATAATGCCCCGAGAAGTGTGGTAGGTTTGCTTAGTTGTGGTAATATGAATCCATATTGATCAATTGCTTAATCTTTGAAATTTTGAAGAACAATTTTTCCCCCTCCAACGAAAGGAACAAGTCCTCCAGTTTCTGTGCGCAAGTTCACAGAAATATTAGAATAATTATGGACCAAAATTTTTTGAAATCCAAATTACTAAACACTTTACGATGATTCGGTTCAACTGTACATGCGTAACCGTTTTTCACTCGACGATTTTTATCAATGACTCGTAAAAGATATGCTTGTGTGTCTCCTACTATTTGATATTGAATTATGTCCAGGTAAATAAACATAAGCTGAGTAACAGCACAAACATCAACAGGATAGTCAGCAACAAGATCTTGGGTAGTGAATGTGCTATGTTTCGAGCTTCCTTGTTTGTAACCTATATGATAACCAGTTCCATCTCTGACGCCTTTGAATCCAAGTAGGCTAGGAATTTGCGGGCTCGAAAAAGTTATACCTTCCCAATAATGCAGCCATAATGAAAGTTGTTTGGTTATTGGATCTATTACGTAATCCAATTTCTCTAATTCTGTCTTTCGACGAATCTCATCCAAAATTTGTTCAATGCTAGTATACTCTCCTTTTGTTAGTTTCGCTGTTTCTCCAAGATAAGGCCTAGAGATTTTTTTTCTCAACTTTCATGCTTGCTATAACCCGATCGTGTTTGTAGTACACAAAGTTGTTGTCAGTTACGTTGTTTATCTGAGTGGGGAAGGTAATTTCTGTAACTGCTACTAGCCATTCACCTTGCAAATTTATTTCTTCACCCAGGAGATTTTTAAAGTTGGCCAGAGTGTTATCTTTAAAAACGTTCATTGATGCAGATTAAACTAGGGTAATTGTGAAGTAAGGGGGAATGTTGTGGGTGAAAAGGCTGGAAGTGCCCTCAGTCATGATTGCTTACGATTTCTGCTTCTCCAGAACGCGAATTAGTTCAGAATCGTAAAATTTTCCCTCAATCGGTTCTCTGTTAGAATCAATCAAATTGTATGTTGGGGAATTTTGTGTTGGTATGTCAAAAACTTCAAATACTTCATCGGTGAATGATTGTTTGTAACCCTTGCGAAAAGGTATGTCTACTTTGGCAAGTCTAACATAATCACCAACATAAAACTTTAGACGTCGAACTAATTTCAATGACTGTTCTGCTCTTAATGAAATCAGGCGAGGAACGTTTTTTTTAGTTACTTTATTTGATGCAAGATTTGTGACACGATTTGTTCTCGAATTAATTGCATTGACAAAATTTTGCAATTTGTCAATGTATGAGTAAGTCCATTTATCCTCCATGTACTTATAGAAAAGATTTTTCAAGGAACGAATATTTCTCTCAGCGAATGCAGACTTTTTCTCGCTCTCTGTGTTATATGTTTTGATGCCTTTCTTTTTACATAATGCTTCGAAGGACCCTTTAAACTCTGTGCCCTTGTCCACCCGCACTTTTTCTGTTGTTTTATCGTTATCATTAGTTTGAACGCTTCTGCTGTTGTAGTAGCATACTTTGATTTCAAGGGTTGCACTCTGAGATAGCGATACATGCAGTCAACTGCAACAAGCAGATACTTAACATCATGGTTGTACTGGGCAAGTTTATCAACACAGGCCAGATGTAACGACCAGATTTCGTCGATATCGTAAATTATGACCTTGAGTCGCGGCGTTTTTTGGATCACAGTTCGATATTTCGTGCAAAAATGTTCAATATGAAGGAAGTGTTTAATTTTCTTTCGCGACAAATTGGTTGCTTTTATCAAGTTGTTCACACTACCAAATAACGCGGGACCTTTGTCACTGTATTTAGTTTTCAAGAATGTTTCTTCAATCTTGGTAGTTTTCCCATTGATTTGTTTTCGCCTTCGTCTTTTCTGAGATTGGAGAATCTGAATTGTAAAAGGGCGTTCCGTACGAGTCAGAGAGATTTCTTCTGACTCTTTTTCACGTTTTTGATTTCGGGTTTTTCTATTGTCGCTAAGGCTTTCTCTTTTTTGTTTATTACTTCTCTTAGGGCTTAGACCACTTCTTCCCTGCCAAGCGGGGGATGTTGCGCGTGCTTTTGAGGGCGCGGGTTCTCGTTTCTCTTCAGCGTTAAAAGAATCTGATCGAACCATCGAACCGCGTGTTTGGCATTTCGATTTAAAACCAGCTTTTCATTCAAGTTGAGAGCAGTTAAAATGATAATGAACGCCAGATTATGTAGTTTTTCTGTTGGTTGTTGTATGTAGTATAAAATTACTGCAGCTTTAAGTCCTGTTGGTACTTTATCCACATATATTTCCACATTGTCATTATTTATGGTTGCTCTTTCTGATTTTCTTTCGATTTCAAGTATGGTTTTTGCTCTAATAATTTTTTTCCCCTCTAAAACCTGTAATTGTCCCAAAATACTTTCGGTCTGACTATCGTTTTTCTATTCTAATATTTCATCTTTATCACGTTCGACCTTACTTCTTCATCGTCTGTTAACAGTTCAAGCTGTTCTTGTTGAGGCTCAGCAGCATTTTCGGTAAATGTTTCCTTCGTTGCAGTAGTCTTACTAGTTTGAGGAGGTAATTGGGGTCTAAGCCGGTTAAGGTAGGATAGTTGAGCGTTTTATGTTTATCAGTATTATCGTGAAGAACACGTGCAACACGAAAAGGAGTTTCAGAATTAGAATGAATTCTTCAGCAGTCATGAGTAAGTTGTGAGGTACTTGTAACAAAAATAAAGTATTTGCCGCACTAAATGAAAACCTTCTTTACTCAAAATAATCGCACGTTTTTTGACCACACTGGTTTTTGGAGTGATTAAATATTTGTATGTTGTCTCGAATTCTTCGATATTTGCGATTTTAAAGGGTACGTTTCCATTGACAACATTGAGCAAACATTCACAAATCAGTGTTATGATCTCGCGATTTGAAGTTTTTCTAATTAATTGTCTCAATTGGTCAGGTGTCAGTTGTACCATATGCCGCAGAATAGATACGTGTTTCTTTTTCATTTGTGATTGGAGTGGTTTCTGCTTTAGATAAGGGTAAATAAAAAACTGTTGGCCCAGGCCGTATGATATTTGAACAATATCTCAAACAACCTGATGTGCGGTAGTCCAAGTTGATTAGAAGATGTCCAAAAGAGTCTCGGTAGCTAATTCGTAACAGCTTCTCAAAAATTTTTCATACATACAATTGTCTTCCTAAAAGATCTAGTTGCTGAACGTCACGAGGCGATTTGAACAGAACGATGTGTGAAGTATTCAAATCAAACGTACGCGACCATCTACTTTGTTGAAACAAGTTTAACTTAACATATATTACATCTATCCCTCTATTGCTACCCGCTGTCGCTATTTCCTTCTCATTATAGATGTCTTCACATGAGTCATCGAAAACTAGAAGAATATTTACTAAATTTCTTAAAGATTCGAATCCGTTGAATTTCATGAACTTCACATTTACTTCGTGAGAAGACACTTTTTTTGAGAATGCAGGTTGTATTTCTTTGTAAAGATATAGAACGGTTCCATATTCAGTGTAAAAACTATTTCCCATCAAAATTTTGAAAATTAACTCAGTTTTCCCGGATCCTGAGGGTTCCACTGAGGGTTTTCCCGGATCCTGAGGGTTAATCGCCATGAAAACTCTTGTCGAAGTATCAATCACTTTATTCATGTCCTCGGATTTGGTAATACGTAACCAATCAAGCCGGATAACATCGAAAACCAAACTGAAGTTTCTTTGCAACTTAATTCAGTGACAGAAAGTTTGAGAATGCAGAAAGTTAATAAAATTAGAATTACCACCATTTGCGCAACAAAAACTACTTCAGACCTTGGCAAAGTTACATTGTTACAAAACTTCCATGATTTTTTTTTACTGTTTGTCTCGTTATAAACAAACTCTGTTACTAATGACGCGTCAGGTTCACCTACTGCTGTTGCTGTTTCTGACATTTGAGATCTGATTTTTTCTACAGACTGTGTTAGATTTTTTCTCACTGTTAATGAAGTTTGTAAAAAAAACAATATATTGAATTAGTATTATGAACAGTACAAAATTTCATAACGTGTGAAGTCTCTATCATTTATGTCATGCATTTCTAGAACAAAGTTTGCTGGGAAAATTGCAGTTTTTTCATAGTACATTTTTTTCTTCGCAGTATCCTCTTTCACTATCTTCTTAATCTCATCTGGCAATTCACTGCTGTTTAGATCCATCTGAACTCCTGGATGACGTTTGGGTACTAAGACTAGTTCGGGAGATATACTCCTTGCTTGCTGGCTAACATTTCTGATAAACTTGAATATCTGGAAGTATACAAATTGATCAATAACTGGAAAAAAAAGGTAGACAACTCTTCTTCGGAAATTATTTATTTGCTCCTTCTTATTGCTGGTTCTTTAACCACAAAGGCGTTTTTCTTGTAACGAAAGCTTAATTGATTATCGTTTTATAACTTAAATGTCAATATAATCCGCTAGAATTCAATAAAATCTATTAAAAGTGGTTTAAATTCCTAATAAATTTTGTGTCAATATGATCCATTATAAAAATTATAATCGACTATAATGGATTTTTCGAGAGGTCATTCATGAAGTTAACAATTTTTTGGGAGTTATCTCAATTTCTGTACAGTGAAGTTGCTACGTATTACGTTTTATGAAATTTTACCTTTACAATAAAGTTAATGTATATTTTTTGGTCTCTAGTTTTCCAATTCATCGCAGTTTAATACTTCAATTTAATCCCTCCTCCCCAGTTTAAACCCCCTACCAGTTAACCCCCCGCCTAGTTTACCCCCTCCCTCTCCCTCTCGGTCTTACCTCTCTCCCCATATAGTGACGTTGAGGAAGTGACGTTGAGACATAGCATTTTAAAAAAACATGGCAGTTTTGCAAAATTTTTTGTAATATTTGGAAAATTACTGCTAAAAAATCGAAAATAGTTCTAAAAATATGATGGATTATATTTGGTTTTAGTTTAAAAAACAATCGATTATAATTGATTATCTTGGCAAAAATAATCGAGTTCAGTGCGGTTATTTTTGGGCGCTCGGTGCGGTTTTTTTTTCTAACTTTTTGATTGTAATTAGTTCAAGTTGATAGTTTTAGCTTGCTCAAGTCGAGTTTCAGTTGCCATTGCTGATGAGCACTTGCTCTCAAAAGTTTCAACAGCGGTTTTAAACGGTCTAGAGCGGATATGAATTTTTGAGTTTTTTATTTGGATGATTTGATAATCGTAATAATTTTGGTAATTCAACACTTCAACGCGTTCATAATGATTCATAGTTTTATAATGAAAATGCCTTCATTCTCTCTGTCCGGACCTATGAATGAATAAGACATTATGAATTTAAGTAGAGGTGAAATCTACAGTCCATAACCTATCTTGGAAAAAGCTGCTCGGCAAACTCAATTGTCCATTTTCTGCTATACTTGATTTTTTTCTAGTTTTAGAAAAAATCTGTGAACGAAAATGCCCTCTTACCATCATAGTTACTTTATATACTTGTAGGAAACAATATTGCGGACATTAGTTTCTTCGAGAGAAAGAAATGGACATAATTTATAGACTTACGCAAACAAATATGTGAATTGAGATTTAGAGACAACACAAAGATTTATAGACACATAAGCAAACATATGTGAATCTCTGTTTGCCGCAGAAACTTTCCGACTTATATTATCACTTCAACCTTGTTTAGATTTCAGTCATTCTGAGAAACATTTACCGAGAAGAAACTTCATGGCTGATTTTGTAGTAACTTTGTTATGGTGTATCGCTTTGGCAGCCTTTGCTGCGAGGTTTTTTGGCGGTTTTGCAGTCTGCTACAGAAACCTAATCATTTTTCATATTCTGAGATTCAAACCAAAAAAATCTGCCACTGATTTCGTTGTGTTATGTAATCTTTTCTCCAATGGAATTTATGGAATTCAGATGTTCATATCAATTACTGTTCAAGTGCTTTATAATAAGGTTGAACATTTTCCATGGTAGGTTCAGAGTTTGAAATTTCCAAATAAATAAACAAGACTGCTCGTATCAGGGCGAAGCCCTGAATGTTCCGACTGCCTTTTGAGGTTTATGGAGCAGTAATAACATTTAAAAATTCAATGAAATAAAACAAAATCAAAAAAAAAATTTCTAAAATTTAAAAATTTATATGAAAATCATCCCCCCACACGCCAGACAAAGTACAAAAGGATATATTTCGCTCCTTGTAACAAACCAATAAGCACATAAGCTTCTTTTAACCAATTTGGAACGATTTCTAAGACGGATTAACTCTCCGCTTACGAATTAATAGCGCGAAATATATCGCGCGTTAATTGTCCCAAATTGGTCAAAATGGCCAAAATGGCAATCTTTGAACCCTCATAACTTTACGAAAAATGATCACAGGTGAAATATCTTTTCAAATTGAAGCTCAGGACAACAATAGCTTTCGAATAATGTATAAAAATTCCATCAAAAATGGCTAGTTAAAAAGTCGAAATTTGTCTGAAGAAAAAAAAACCCACCCCGAGCACAAATATTCCGTTACTTTCGTATCGAAAGTCGGAACAATAAAAATTCGCATAAATGAAAATGTCTCAAGACTTATCGAGTGGCTCTAATATTTTCACAAGATAAAATAATGAGATTTTCGAATTTATCAAAAAAAAACATAACCCGTATCCAGTATCGAAGGTTAATTATCAATTATAATATAGCTTCAGTACCAATCTTTCTAAATCTGAAACAAGACTGTTCGTATCAGGGCAAAGCCCTGAATTTTTCGACTGCCTTTTAAGGTTTATGGAGCAGTAATAACATCAAAAAGTTCAATAAAATAAAACAAAAGAAATTTTTTTTTCTAAAATGTGATTTTTTAAAAATGAAAATCATCCCCCACACGCCAAATAAATTATGGCAAATAAGCTTCTTTTAACCAATTTAGAATAACTTCTAAGACGGATTAACTCTCTGCTTACGCGTTAATACCGCGAAATATATCGCGCGTTAATTGTCCCAAATTGGCCAAAATGGCTATCTTTAAACCCCGTAACTTTACGAAAAATGATCACAGGTGAAATATCTTTTCAAATTTGAGCTCAAGACAACAATACCTTTTGAATGATATAAAAAACTTCCGTCAAAAAAGGCAAGTTAAAAAGTCGAAATTTATAGAAAAGTATAGCAATTTTTACACATATTGTCCGATTGTTATGAAAGTTGACAAGCTGTTCAATTAACCAACGAAAAACAAGTTGGTTTTCATAGATAACACTCTCAAACCATGCAATTGACGCTCATGCGAGGTGGGGAAGGGAAAAAGTGCCAGCTTTTCTTTCGAGGTAAAACGTTGTGTTCCACTAAACTAAAAAGTGAAAGACATCTCTAGACTCGATTTCAAGTCCTTTAAATACCTGTTATTGGTAAAAACAACACAGAGGCGAATCTTTGCTTTGCAAAACATTAGCGAGAACACGACAAAAACTAACCTTAAAAAAACGATAAAAAAGAAGAAATAAGCTTCGAATTAGCAAAAATTCGGCTGTTGCTGAGATTTGAGTCTGCTACCTTCAGATTAAGAGTCACGCACAACAACCACTCCGGCACGGATTCTTCATAGTATATGGAGATAAAAAATTAAGGAGTAGCCACAAATAAAGGAGAGAACAGATGCTATGCAGCTTTCAATGCAGTGATTTTTCCAAATAAAAGAACACTTCTAATGAACAGTGATATTTGCTAGTTAGGTTAGAAAAAAGAAGATTTTTTTTATAAAACACTAAGCTCACGCTTGTTTAATCTTTGCATTTGTCACAAAATCTACATTTCCATCCTTTAAAATCAATAACTTATGACTGAACTTGGATGCGGGAAAAGCAAATGGGTTCAGCAGATTGCAGAGCTCAAAAGGCTGCTGCCCAATCTAAGACCATTTGAGATCAGTTTTGTAAGTTTTCTTTAACAGTTTGCAGTAAATTTAGACATAAACAAAACTGTTCACATGTGGTCAAAGCACTACAGTTTCCGATTGCAATTGGATTTGTCTCGGATTTTTTGGAGATCAAACATTTGATGAAGATACAGGGTTTGAACTTGATATCAACGTCGCTGCTACACCTAAATTATCTAGAGTCTTGTGTTATACTTGCATATGTTAGGGAGCTAATGAGACTAATCAACTCACCTCAATAGAACTGAGAATTAATTTGAAAAGGGAAAACTTCTTAAAAAATCGCATGTACATCTTGAGAATCGTAGAAGAACTCTTCGAATTGAGCACAAATCAATTAAATTTGACCTATTTGATGATATTCAGACCTTTAAAATTTACCAAACAAGGGATACCAAACGTATGATATCAATAACCCGACGTCGAATAATGAAACCAAGAATATAACACAAAAATTATTCCATGGCATCCCAGAATGGTGTTTCTGCGATTCGCAGAGAATCTATGAAAAGGTATGAAGTCTGTCTAAGCATAATCAGTTTCTCTTATTTACGCGCATTCCAGACGTTATTTGAAGAAATTCAGGAGTTATTTTGTTGAGCGCAGCTCTTTTTTTTGCGACTCAAGGCAGTTTTTTGCGTCTAGAACGTTCACGTGTTACCACTATTGCCACCGTAATAAGTCAGACTACTATGAGAGACCGGAAGCCGGAAGCTAGAAGTCAAGTGAGAGCTCTTTCTTCCAAAAACCACCGACGCGCGTGAATTGTATCTTGCGGACACAAAACTCCTTCTTCTTTCTCAGATGATTCGTTCCCAACTGAGGTAAATCCCTCATACGCAAAGGACCGAATGCGCGAAAAGGAAAATCAGCCAATCAGATTTCAGTAGTCTAGAACTTGGGAAGAAATTAAACATTTGCAGGGACTGAATATTGATATTGGCCGAATAAAACAATATGCAAAATTTTCAAATTTTTACTGACTGCCGCCGAGTTGGAACAAATTTTACATTTCAAGGGTTTCGTTATAAAAGAGCCAAAAAATGCTTCATTTATTTGAATGGTAATTGCTTCTTTTTATTTTTATAAAGTGACTTTCGGCTAATTTTGTTTTCGGTCCTTCGCTCACGAGTTTTTTCGCCCATTCGGTCCTTCGCCCAACTGAGTATAAACCGCTCATGGTTGACAAAACTATCAAACCTAACAGTAAAAATCTCAATATTCAATGCACCAGATTCGATTACTCATGGCATCAATTAGTCAATTCAATGATACTGGCGATAGCCTTCCCTTACTTTCATCAAGGTTCAGATTACCAGCATTTAATAATTAGTTTAATGCATTGCTCAAGTTTTATTGGTTAAAGAACAAGTTAAAACATTTTAAAGTGAACCGAAATCCAAAACTGTAGCCCCCTATTAAGGCTGGCTTACGAATGGCTGTTGCGCAACGTTGTTGCGCAACACAAGGACCATAGACTAAGAACTCGTGCCGCTGCTGGAGGTTAAATCTTGTGTCATGGGCTTCGAACTGCGTTTTTCCCGTAGCGCTACCCCAGCCATCATGTGGTCGGTAAACGGTTTTCAACTTTGTTGGTGCCGAAAAAAAGCGAAGAGTTTTCAGAAGAATATGGAATAACATGTCATCTTCTGTGTTGTCTCCCAATTAAATCAAACACACGTTTAATCCAGCCCTTAGGCCCTATCAAGCATATTAAAATTTGTAGTGCAGTAATGTTGTGCCCGAAAATATGTACTGCAATACTTTTTCAACTCACAATACTTATTGCAATAAAAGAAAACCAGAAAATAATAATTGCTTTAGTTGCAATTATTAAGAAAAAATATTCAACCTTAACTGTAAAAAAACTGATCAACGAGAAAATTTATTCTCATACAGACGACGCTAGTTTCTCATTCCAATACAAATCTTTTAGCTAACACAGGAGTAAGTAGCACCGTTGGTGGATACGGAGATGAAAAATGGGAGACATAAGGTTTTTAGTTTTCAAATTTAAAAATTAGATAATAAATTAATCAACGAGAAACTTGAAGAAGTCTTCAACAAGCTCGATTATGCCGCTAAAATCAACATTGCTCTGAGTTTTGTTCTTCGAAATATTGAGACTGGTGAATATCGATATTTCTACGCCCATGAAATAAATACTTTATTTGAAAAATCCCATTTGCTGTGTACTAAAGCAGACTTGACAACAATCCAAGGAAAAATGGAAAAATTTGATGTTGTGGAGCAATGTACCCAAGAACGTCTGAACACAAAATTGAGGTTCAAGTTGATTACTAACGTTACAATTTTTGCTGCTTTGCTAAAAAGAAACATTCCAATGGGATGTTCAGACTTTGTCTTACCCGGACCTTCGCTGAAAAACCATTCTGTTAACTGTCTTTTATCTAACAAAAACAAGGAACCATACAAAAATCATTTGTGTGTTTTCCGCGCATTGTCAATGTACATGAATGGACACAATGATTTCGACTCTCACACTTCTAGATACTTTACACAAATTGTATCAAAGTCAGGTCATGATTCTAAAAATTTTCGTAGAGTTTCAGTAGAGGACTTACCTGTTGTCGAGGAAATTGTGCAAAGAAACATCTTTATATACGATTCTGATATACAAGAAGGAGAATATGTAGGAGATCTAGCTCGACGAAGTATTGGAAAACTTAATAAAACAGTTGAACTACTGAGGTTTAACAATCATATCATTCATACAAATGATATAAGTAGTTTCATCAAGTGCTTTCGATGTCCTAGCTGTTCCACAAATCAGACCATTTCAATCAGTATCTCCGGAGAAGTTAGGATCGAGTGAAACATATTCACCCATAGAACGTGTATGAGCTTCGAGAAACCTTGTTTGAAAAGCTAGAAGTATTCAATCATCCAGTTTCTGAAGATAACAAGCTTTTCAAAAATCTAGCAATTTTCGATTTTGAGTCGATTTGTGTTCCTACAGAAGAAAAGAACTAAAAGAGACGCAAACTACTACCTGGACCGGAAAACATGCAACAACAATCCACAGAACTTGATAATCGATTTTGTAAGCAACCTCGAAGTGTTGGCTGAAAAAAGTAAGCTGGAGATGAGAACGAATTTTCAAGATATTGAAATAGCTGTCAATGGAAGAATGAAAAAGATCTTTGATCAGCTAAATGAACGAGGTGAGAATTATTCGAGTATTAAATTTGAGAACAAAGACGAAAGCATTGAAGATTCGGAAGGAGCAGATATGTCGAGACAATTCTTGCGAATTCAGAAAAATCAACTCATCGATTTGAAACAACATCTGGAGAGATTAGTAAATACTCTAATTGTTTTGGATTGAAAAGCGGTAGATATGACTTGAGTTTGATCAAATGCTACTTAATCCCTTATTTGATTCGCAATAAAGAACAAGAAACATCAGTCATCAAAAAAGCAAACGATTTCATTTCCTTCAAGTTTGAGATGCACAACTTTTCGTCATAATGCATTTTCTGGGTGGGCCAACTACTCTGGACTCTTTTCTCAAAGCCTATAAAGCTAGCGAAACGAAAAGATTCTTTCCCTATGAGTGGTTTGACAACCCAGGCAAACTTGATTTTCCCGATTTGCCGCCACATGAAGCCTTTCTCAGTAAACTTAGAAACAACAATCGTCTAGACAAAGACTTCATTGATTATGAGAAGCTGAGAAAGAGTAGTCATGACAAAAAAAAAGCACTGAAAAATTTTCAAATCAAGATTGATCCTGCATCTGGATTGGATAATTATAATTACTAACAAGAGACTTGGAATAAAAACGAGATGACAGTGTTCAAAGATTTTTGAAGTGGTACAAAAAGGAGGTAGCTCCAACCCTGGAAGCAAGGCAAAAAATTATTCTGATTCAGTTTATCATAAGAAGGTTATAGACATGTTGAAACTTGGATGTACTCTTCCAAATCTAGCAGACGTATGTCTACATAAATCTACAAATTACAAGTTTTATCCAATTTGCGAAAGTGATAAAGACTTGTGTGAAAAAAATTAGAGAAGACATGACAGTCGGACTTTTCATGGTTTCCACTCGAAAAGCTGTAGTTGATGAAGCATTCATCTGAAAGTCATCAAATGTTTGTAAATCAATCGTTGCAGTTGATGCAAGTGCAAGCCAGCTTTACCCTTTCTCAATGTGTCATGATATGCCAACAGGACTGTACACGAGATGGGAGTTTGACACCGACACGCAGAAATTGAAAGCTAGACATAACCGATCTTACAACTTTGAGAATATGGTGATGTCATTCTGTTTCAGTAGAGGACTTACCTGTTGTCGAGGAAATTGTGCAAAGAAACATCTTTATATACGATTCTGATATACAAGAAGGAGAATATGTAGGAGATCTAGCTCGATGAAGTATTGGAAAACTTAATAAAACAGTTGAACTACTGAGGTTTAACAATCATATCATTCATACAAATGATATATAAGTAGTTTCATCAAGTGCTTTCGATGTCCTAGCTGTTCCACAAATCAGACCATTTCAATCAGTATCTCCGGAGAAGTTAGGATCGAGTGAAACATATTCACCCATAGAACGTGTATGAGCTTCGAGAAACCTTGTTTGAAAAGCTAGAAGTATTCAATCATCCAGTTTCTGAAGATAACAAGCTTTTCAAAAATCTAGCAATTTTCGATTTTGAGTCGATTTGTGTTCCTACAGAAGAAAAGAACTAAAAGAGACGCAAACTACTACCTGGACCGGAAAACATGCAACAATTTCAGTCTCTATGTCATCGAATCTGATTGATGAACCCATATTTTTGTACAACAACAATCCACAGAACTTGATAATCGATTTTCTAAGCAACCTCGAAGTGATGGCTGAAAAAAGTAAGCTGGAGATGAGAACGAATTTTCAAGATTTTGAAATAGCTGTCAATGGAAGAATGAAAAAGATCTCTGATCAGCTAAATGAACGAGGTGAGAATTATTCGAGTATTAAATTTGAGAACAAAGACGAAAGCATTGAAGATTCGGAAGGAGCAGATATGTCGAGACAATTCTTGCGAATTCAGAAAAATCAACTCATCGATTTGAAACAACATCTGGAGAGATTAGTAAATACTCTAACTGTTTTGGATTGAAAAGCGGTAGATATGACTTGAGTTTGATCAAATGCTACTTAATCCCTTATTTGATTCACAATAAAGAACAAGAAACATCAGTCATCAAAAAAGCAAACGATTTCATTTCCTTCAAGTTTGAGATGCACAACTTTTCGTCATAATGCATTTTCTGGGTGGGCCAACTACTCTGGACTCTTTTCTCAAAGCCTATAAAGCTAGCGAAACGAAAAGATTCTTTCCCTATGAGTGGTTTGACAACCCAGGCAAACTTGATTTTCCCGATTTGCCGCCACATGAAGCCTTTCTCAGTAAACTTAGAAACAACAATCGTCTAGACAAAGACTTCATTGATTATGAGAAGCTGAGAAAGAGTAGTCATGACAAACAAAAAGCACTGAAAAATTTTCAAATCAAGATTGATCCTGCATCTGGATTGGATAATTATAATTACTAACAAGAGACTTGGAATAAAAACGAGCAGACAGTGTTCAAAGATTTTTGAAGTGGTACAAAAGGAGATAGCTCCAACCCTGGAAGCAAGGCAAAACATTATTCTGATTCAGTTTATCATAACAAGGGTATAGACATGTTGAAACTTGGATGTACTCTTCCAAATCTAGCAGACGTATGTCTACATAAATCTACAAATTACAAGTTTTATCCATTTTGCGAAAAAAATAAAGACTTGTGTGAAAAAAATTAGAGAAGACATGACAGTTGGATTCGAAAAGCTGTAGTTGATGAAACATTCATCTGAAAGTCATCAAATGTTTGTAAATCAATCGTTGCAGTTGATGCAAGTGCAAGCCAGCCTTACCCTTTCTCAATGTGTCATGATATGCCAACAGGACTGTACACGAGATGGGAGTTTGACACCGACACGCAGATATTGAAAGCTAGACATAACCGATCTTGCAACTTTGAGAATATGGTGATGTCATTCTGTCAGGAAACAAGGCCAGAATGCAAAATTGGGAGCTTTTTCACATCTAGAAAACAGAAGAAAATTGACTGATTTAATGTGGACGGTTATTGTGATCACTCTAAGACAGTGTTCGAAGCAATGGGATGTTACTACCACTTTTGTTCTTGTCAAGAAGCTCGTCCCTCTTAACAGATCAAGATATTGAACGAGGTAATAAGAAGAGAGAGAGAGATGGATGATATGCGACGAGAATACATTGAAGAGAAAGGACACAAAGTTGAACAAATGTGGGAGTGTGAGTAGTGGAAAAGTTTCAAAACCGATGACAAGATCAAAAATCACGTCAGAACCCACTTTTCTGAGAAAATAATTCTTTCTACAGACTCCCTTCTAGCAAAAATAAAAAGTGGATCTCTTTTTGTCTATGTTCAGTGCAATTTAATTGTTCCAGATGAACTAAAATCAAAATTTGTTAACTTTCCTCCAACTTTCAAAGGCACCGAAATGGAAGGAATGATATTGGAGACTACATGAAAAACTATACAATCGAGACCGAAATGTTAAAACGATTGAGACCGAAATGTTAAAAAGTTTTGTTTAATTTTCTCCTCGGAAACGTTTCAATAATTTTGTTCAATCAGTCGTTGATGCGAGAAGAGAAGGAGATGGAAACACTTTGCCAGGAGTTGTAGGATAAACTATGAATCTTTTAGGCAATTCCTCGTATGGATATCAGATCATGGATAGATCCAGACATACAATCACAAAATATCTAAACGAGGAAATATCTCAAAAAGCAATCAATGAGCCATTGTTAAAAAGATTAAATGCAGTTGAAAAAGACATGTATGAGGTGGAGTTGTTGAAATCAACGATTGAGCATCGAGAACCCATCATTGTTGGCTTTTTCATACTTCAGTATGCAAGGCTGAGAATGTGGCAACTTTACTATAACTTGATTGACAAGTTCTGTGATGTAAATAAAGTTGAAGAGTTGGAGATGGATACAGACTAATTTTACTTGGCACTTGCTGAAAAAAACTTATATGTCTGTATCCAACCAGAAAAAAAGAGATATTCGGAAAAAATGAGGAAAAATGACTGCAGAGACTCTTTTAAAGTAGCTGCAAAAATTATTTTGTTCTCTCGAACGTGTTGTACTATCCACAAACAAAATAATAAGCGGGACCCGGGACTTTTCAAAAAGGAAATTAGGTGCACACAAATGCTATGTTTATGTAGAAAAACTTATTGCTGCTATGACAACAAGTCAGATTAATTCACATTTAGCAGCAAAGGATTAAACAAACGAGTTCTCGAAGATTCTGGAGATGGACCGATGTCAAAGTACAGAAGAGTGCTCGATGAAACAATCAATCTAACATCTACAAATAGAGGATTTAGAACTATAAATCATATGGTGGCCACATATGAGCAAACAAAGAGAGGACTTAGTTATTTTTATCCAAAAAGACAAATTCAAGATGATGGAATTCATACAAAACAATTGAACTTATAAAAACTGATGTAATGTAATAAGTTAATAACAAGTGATGCAATGTTTTAAACTTTTGTACGATGCAGTTATTTATTGGTGTATTATTATAAAGTTGCGCTAAATTTCAAATACGATGCAGTGATTTATATATTTTCTTTGAAATTTATTTTTTTTCTCTCCACAAATTGACTTTTTTCGAAGCTTCAGTAGGTTTCAGAATAGATTCAGGTAGATAGAAAAAAAGAGTATCTAATAAATTGTTATTAGATCGAATCATAACAAATCTAACTGTGTTTCGAAGTTTTTTTGAAATTTTTTTAATTTTTGTAATAACAATTCCAAATTTTTTGTCCAAAAACTTTTACCATTGACCTAGCATGTATCGAAAAACTAAATACATAACCTTCATTTCACAATGTACACATAATTAACCTTTGATATTTAACAATTAGATAACGGCCGCCGATATTTTTGCGAAAAAACTAGACATTTCCACATAAAAACCAAAAAAATATCATTTTTCTTAGCATCACCCAGAAACCTTACCATTGGTATTCCCTATCCTAATAGACTCTATTCCCTATCTTAATATATAGCAAGAGGCGGACCGGAAATCTATAACGCATCTCCCCCCCCCCCCCCCCCCCCCCCTGATCAACCTCAACATTTACTACTGCAGTCAAATGGGAAAAATGTGCCTTTTCCAAAACGATATCGAATGGTTAAGCTTCAAGATTTTGAAAAAAGGAGTAAAACCATTGGTTGGAAAAGCGGGTTCAACCAAAATCCTGTCGAAACCGAAAAACATTTGCGAACTAAGGTCTTTCTTTGTATCAATAAATCAGTTGAAATTCGTACCAAATTCATCTATCCTGTGCGCTCCTTTAGGACCACTTCTGAACAAGAAATCAATCTACCATTGGAACGATTCTCGCACCTCGGCTTTTGAAGACCTAAAAACGCAAATTGTCAACATTACCGATATTGATATAAAAAGACCTCCAAGATTAAAAACAGACGCATCCCACAGCAGATAAGGTTCTACTTTGGAACAATGGGACGGTGAAGTGTGGATAACTTTTACTTTCGCTTCGAGATTTTTAAACAAACGTGAAAAGATAAAATCAACTAACAAACTTGAATTGTTGGGAGTAGTTTGGGCAACAGAAGACTTTAAGAACCACTTATACGGATCTGAGTTTGCAATCGAGACCAACCATAAGGCTTTTTTATCCGCATTAAAAACAAACCACGGTAACAAAAGCAGAGTTTTAACTTTTAATTTTAAAATTAAACGTATACCAGGAAAGGAAAAGGGGTTTACTAAGTTTTATCGAAATTACTCTCAGGAAAAGCTTTTCCAATTTCACATTAAGACAAAAATTTTGTTGTTGCAACAGACAATTTGTTTGCAAATACTAGGTGTGCAAAGAAGAATTGTAAAAAGAACAAATCGTCGTTAAATAATCTAGTGGACGCTAATGGTGTAAATAATATAACAAAGATGGATAATATGAATCCAACAGTCAGAAAGAACGAAAGATTACTTCTTATCCAACGGTCGTTCTTCGCGAATATTGTCAATTACGTCACAAAAACGATTAGAATTTGCAATACTAGTCACACGCGTTCACAGTCTTGCACAAACAGTTGCATTCCGTTAGAACCTTCAAAGTTCAATTTCAGACAATTTTTACCTTCAGAGAAAGCTTCTTTACCTTACACCCTCAGTAAACTCACTTTCTGACTTAAATCCCAAAAGTAAGGCTGACATAAGTGTATTCCATTATTCATTACTTATTTAGCGCTAAAAATTTTATCAAATCTAACTTTTTAACTTAAACTTAAATGATCAATATTTTTGTTTTATAACCCATAACCAACCGTTTGCTTACTTTTGGATTTTATTTTCAAATTTTCGATTCGGAAAACATTTTGCTGTGCGCCTTGTTTGTGACGAATTAGCCATTCTAGCTCAAATTTGCAGTTTTTTTGTCAAACCAATCTTGAATTTCTAAATATGTTTTTGACGACTTTTTTTAAGGCTGTGAATTCAAGAACCAGAAGCGAATTTAGAGGAGGCAAAGTCCCCCAAGAGTTCGACCCCCTGACGACCGGGGACTTTTTTGAAAAGCCCATGAGAAGATTCGAATCACTTCAAGGACCACTAGATTTGGAATTGTTTGCCTTCGCAACTTCTCCATATCGTCTTGCTGTCACGGGCAACACCTCCTCCTCTCACGAATTCGATCCCCTCGCCACCCAAATGTTAACCCCTTTTGGTAGTTTTTTAAGTCATTACATAATTTTTTTAAGAGGGAAGAGCACCAAAAAACGCAACCCTTCGGTCAAAATTTCCAAAAAAAACCCTCAAAACGCCAATATGGCCTGTTTTTTTTTTCAAAAACTTGACTACGGCGCAGAAAAATTTGTTCAACATGGGCACTTCACAGTGATTTAGGAGAGCTCGCAAAAACAATTTGATCTACTAAAAAAATTCGATGAAAAGTTTTGGAAATTTTTCCAAAAATTCAACCACCGCTCGAGAAATCCCAAGATCCGCCTGTGGACAGGACACAAAATACTTCCAGTTGAAATAAAGCAAATAATTAGTCGCAATATTGCAATTCTTGAAGCAGAATGAAACTTAAACTACTCATCTGTTTTTTTCTACTATTTACTTTATTCAAGTTTTTGTCAGTCTGTTCAGTTGAAAATTTTCCCCTCTTACTACTCTTTCTTACCCTACCTAGCCCATTTAAATTTTTCTCATTTTCCATATATTTTTTTTGTGAAAAAAACTGTGGTTAGAACTGACTGAGGTATTTGGACAGAAATCTACTTCTCTTATTTTGTAGGAAACAGAAATAACTTAACAACTTAAAAGTAGAAAAAGAGATATTACGCTTTTTTGAAAGCTATCAGCTTTTTCATCTACAGTTAGTTTTTTTGGTAGCAAATTTGTTGACAAATATACCAAATATTATCAACGCTTTTGTTCTGAAATAATTTTCTAAAATTTTTTGTGCTGTTTTGAACAGGCGCCGTATTCAAATAAAAAAACACTTTTTCGGGGTTAACTACCTAATTCCGAGAAATTAGAGGAAACGAAATCTGAGGAAACGAACTTTCATGCTTGCTATAACCCGATCGTGTTTGTAGTACACAAAGTTGTTGTCAGTTACGTTGTTTATCTGAGTGGGGAAGGTAATTTCTGTAACTGCTACTAGCCATTCACCTTGCAAATTTATTTCTTCACCCAGGAGATTTTTAAAGTTGGCCAGAGTGTTATCTTTAAAAACGTTCATTGATGCAGATTAAACTAGGGTAATTGTGAAGTAAGGGGGAATGTTGTGGGTGAAAAGGCTGGAAGTGCCCTCAGTCATGATTGCTTACGATTTCTGCTTCTCCAGAACGCGAATTAGTTCAGAATCGTAAAATTTTCCCTCAATCGGTTCTCTGTTAGAATCAATCAAATTGTATGTTGGGGAATTTTGTGTTGGTATGTCAAAAACTTCAAATACTTCATCGGTGAATGATTGTTTGTAACCCTTGCGAAAAGGTATGTCTACTTTGGCAAGTCTAACATAATCACCAACATAAAACTTTAGACGTCGAACTAATTTCAATGACTGTTCTGCTCTTAATGAAATCAGGCGAGGAACGTTTTTTTTAGTTACTTTATTTGATGCAAGATTTGTGACACGATTTGTTCTCGAATTAATTGCATTGACAAAATTTTGCAATTTGTCAATGTATGAGTAAGTCCATTTATCCTCCATGTACTTATAGAAAAGATTTTTCAAGGAACGAATATTTCTCTCAGCGAATGCAGACTTTTTCTCGCTCTCTGTGTTATATGTTTTGATGCCTTTCTTTTTACATAATGCTTCGAAGGACCCTTTAAACTCTGTGCCCTTGTCCACCCGCACTTTTTCTGTTGTTTTATCGTTATCATTAGTTTGAACGCTTCTGCTGTTGTAGTAGCATACTTTGATTTCAAGGGTTGCACTCTGAGATAGCGATACATGCAGTCAACTGCAACAAGCAGATACTTAACATCATGGTTGTACTGGGCAAGTTTATCAACACAGGCCAGATGTAACGACCAGATTTCGTCGATATCGTAAATTATGACCTTGAGTCGCGGCGTTTTTTGGATCACAGTTCGATATTTCGTGCAAAAATGTTCAATATGAAGGAAGTGTTTAATTTTCTTTCGCGACAAATTGGTTGCTTTTATCAAGTTGTTCACACTACCAAATAACGCGGGACCTTTGTCACTGTATTTAGTTTTCAAGAATGTTTCTTCAATCTTGGTAGTTTTCCCATTGATTTGTTTTCGCCTTCGTCTTTTCTGAGATTGGAGAATCTGAATTGTAAAAGGGCGTTCCGTACGAGTCAGAGAGATTTCTTCTGACTCTTTTTCACGTTTTTGATTTCGGGTTTTTCTATTGTCGCTAAGGCTTTCTCTTTTTTGTTTATTACTTCTCTTAGGGCTTAGACCACTTCTTCCCTGCCAAGCGGGGGATGTTGCGCGTGCTTTTGAGGGCGCGGGTTCTCGTTTCTCTTCAGCGTTAAAAGAATCTGATCGAACCATCGAACCGCGTGTTTGGCATTTCGATTTAAAACCAGCTTTTCATTCAAGTTGAGAGCAGTTAAAATGATAATGAACGCCAGATTATGTAGTTTTTCTGTTGGTTGTTGTATGTAGTATAAAATTACTGCAGCTTTAAGTCCTGTTGGTACTTTATCCACATATATTTCCACATTGTCATTATTTATGGTTGCTCTTTCTGATTTTCTTTCGATTTCAAGTATGGTTTTTGCTCTAATAATTTTTTTCCCCTCTAAAACCTGTAATTGTCCCAAAATACTTTCGGTCTGACTATCGTTTTTCTATTCTAATATTTCATCTTTATCACGTTCGACCTTACTTCTTCATCGTCTGTTAACAGTTCAAGCTGTTCTTGTTGAGGCTCAGCAGCATTTTCGGTAAATGTTTCCTTCGTTGCAGTAGTCTTACTAGTTTGAGGAGGTAATTGGGGTCTAAGCCGGTTAAGGTAGGATAGTTGAGCGTTTTATGTTTATCAGTATTATCGTGAAGAACACGTGCAACACGAAAAGGAGTTTCAGAATTAGAATGAATTCTTCAGCAGTCATGAGTAAGTTGTGAGGTACTTGTAACAAAAATAAAGTATTTGCCGCACTAAATGAAAACCTTCTTTACTCAAAATAATCGCACGTTTTTTGACCACACTGGTTTTTGGAGTGATTAAATATTTGTATGTTGTCTCGAATTCTTCGATATTTGCGATTTTAAAGGGTACGTTTCCATTGACAACATTGAGCAAACATTCACAAATCAGTGTTATGATCTCGCGATTTGAAGTTTTTCTAATTAATTGTCTCAATTGGTCAGGTGTCAGTTGTACCATATGCCGCAGAATAGATACGTGTTTCTTTTTCATTTGTGATTGGAGTGGTTTCTGCTTTAGATAAGGGTAAATAAAAAACTGTTGGCCCAGGCCGTATGATATTTGAACAATATCTCAAACAACCTGATGTGCGGTAGTCCAAGTTGATTAGAAGATGTCCAAAAGAGTCTCGGTAGCTAATTCGTAACAGCTTCTCAAAAATTTTTCATACATACAATTGTCTTCCTAAAAGATCTAGTTGCTGAACGTCACGAGGCGATTTGAACAGAACGATGTGTGAAGTATTCAAATCAAACGTACGCGACCATCTACTTTGTTGAAACAAGTTTAACTTAACATATATTACATCTATCCCTCTATTGCTACCCGCTGTCGCTATTTCCTTCTCATTATAGATGTCTTCACATGAGTCATCGAAAACTAGAAGAATATTTACTAAATTTCTTAAAGATTCGAATCCGTTGAATTTCATGAACTTCACATTTACTTCGTGAGAAGACACTTTTTTTGAGAATGCAGGTTGTATTTCTTTGTAAAGATATAGAACGGTTCCATATTCAGTGTAAAAACTATTTCCCATCAAAATTTTGAAAATTAACTCAGTTTTCCCGGATCCTGAGGGTTCCACTGAGGGTTTTCCCGGATCCTGAGGGTTAATCGCCATGAAAACTCTTGTCGAAGTATCAATCACTTTATTCATGTCCTCGGATTTGGTAATACGTAACCAATCAAGCCGGATAACATCGAAAACCAAACTGAAGTTTCTTTGCAACTTAATTCAGTGACAGAAAGTTTGAGAATGCAGAAAGTTAATAAAATTAGAATTACCACCATTTGCGCAACAAAAACTACTTCAGACCTTGGCAAAGTTACATTGTTACAAAACTTCCATGATTTTTTTTTACTGTTTGTCTCGTTATAAACAAACTCTGTTACTAATGACGCGTCAGGTTCACCTACTGCTGTTGCTGTTTCTGACATTTGAGATCTGATTTTTTCTACAGACTGTGTTAGATTTTTTCTCACTGTTAATGAAGTTTGTAAAAAAAACAATATATTGAATTAGTATTATGAACAGTACAAAATTTCATAACGTGTGAAGTCTCTATCATTTATGTCATGCATTTCTAGAACAAAGTTTGCTGGGAAAATTGCAGTTTTTTCATAGTACATTTTTTTCTTCGCAGTATCCTCTTTCACTATCTTCTTAATCTCATCTGGCAATTCACTGCTGTTTAGATCCATCTGAACTCCTGGATGACGTTTGGGTACTAAGACTAGTTCGGGAGATATACTCCTTGCTTGCTGGCTAACATTTCTGATAAACTTGAATATCTGGAAGTATACAAATTGATCAATAACTGGAAAAAAAAAGGTAGACAACTCTTCTTCGGAAATTATTTATTTGCTCCTTCTTATTGCTGGTTCTTTAACCACAAAGGCGTTTTTCTTGTAACGAAAGCTTAATTGATTATCGTTTTATAACTTAAATGTCAATATAATCCGCTAGAATTCAATAAAATCTATTAAAAGTGGTTTAAATTCCTAATAAATTTTGTGTCAATATGATCCATTATAAAAATTATAATCGACTATAATGGATTTTTCGAGAGGTCATTCATGAAGTTAACAATTTTTTGGGAGTTATCTCAATTTCTGTACAGTGAAGTTGCTACGTATTACGTTTTATGAAATTTTACCTTTACAATAAAGTTAATGTATATTTTTTGGTCTCTAGTTTTCCAATTCATCGCAGTTTAATACTTCAATTTAATCCCTCCTCCCCAGTTTAAACCCCCTACCAGTTAACCCCCCGCCTAGTTTACCCCCTCCCTCTCCCTCTCGGTCTTACCTCTCTCCCCATATAGTGACGTTGAGGAAGTGACGTTGAGACATAGCATTTTAAAAAAACATGGCAGTTTTGCAAAATTTTTTGTAATATTTGGAAAATTACTGCTAAAAAATCGAAAATAGTTCTAAAAATATGATGGATTATATTTGGTTTTAGTTTAAAAAACAATCGATTATAATTGATTATCTTGGCAAAAATAATCGAGTTCAGTGCCGAAAAAATTGGATTATAATGGATTATAATGGGTTTTTTTTCGAAAGTAATCAATTTTAAAGGATTATAATGGATTATTTTTGTCTCGGGAACCCATTATAATCGATTGAAATCCTTGGGCGCTCGGTGCGGTTTTTTTTTCTAACTTTTTGATTGTAATTAGTTCAAGTTGATAGTTTTAGCTTGCTCAAGTCGAGTTTCAGTTGCCATTGCTGATGAGCACTTGCTCTCAAAAGTTTCAACAGCGGTTTTAAACGGTCTAGAGCGGATATGAATTTTTGAGTTTTTTATTTGGATGATTTGATAATCGTAATAATTTTGGTAATTCAACACTTCAACGCGTTCATAATGATTCATAGTTTTATAATGAAAATGCCTTCATTCTCTCTGTCCGGACCTATGAATGAATAAGACATTATGAATTTAAGTAGAGGTGAAATCTACAGTCCATAACCTATCTTGGAAAAAGCTGCTCGGCAAACTCAATTGTCCATTTTCTGCTATACTTGATTTTTTTCTAGTTTTAGAAAAAATCTGTGAACGAAAATGCCCTCTTACCATCATAGTTACTTTATATACTTGTAGGAAACAATATTGCGGACATTAGTTTCTTCGAGAGAAAGAAATGGACATAATTTATAGACTTACGCAAACAAATATGTGAATTGAGATTTAGAGACAACACAAAGATTTATAGACACATAAGCAAACATATGTGAATCTCTGTTTGCCGCAGAAACTTTCCGACTTATATTATCACTTCAACCTTGTTTAGATTTCAGTCATTCTGAGAAACATTTACCGAGAAGAAACTTCATGGCTGATTTTGTAGTAACTTTGTTATGGTGTATCGCTTTGGCAGCCTTTGCTGCGAGGTTTTTTGGCGGTTTTGCAGTCTGCTACAGAAACCTAATCATTTTTCATATTCTGAGATTCAAACCAAAAAAATCTGCCACTGATTTCGTTGTGTTATGTAATCTTTTCTCCAATGGAATTTATGGAATTCAGATGTTCATATCAATTACTGTTCAAGTGCTTTATAATAAGGTTGAACATTTTCCATGGTAGGTTCAGAGTTTGAAATTTCCAAATAAATAAACAAGACTGCTCGTATCAGGGCGAAGCCCTGAATGTTCCGACTGCCTTTTGAGGTTTATGGAGCAGTAATAACATTTAAAAATTCAATGAAATAAAACAAAATCAAAAAAAAAATTTCTAAAATTTAAAAATTTATATGAAAATCATCCCCCCACACGCCAGACAAAGTACAAAAGGATATATTTCGCTCCTTGTAACAAACCAATAAGCACATAAGCTTCTTTTAACCAATTTGGAACGATTTCTAAGACGGATTAACTCTCCGCTTACGAATTAATAGCGCGAAATATATCGCGCGTTAATTGTCCCAAATTGGTCAAAATGGCCAAAATGGCAATCTTTGAACCCTCATAACTTTACGAAAAATGATCACAGGTGAAATATCTTTTCAAATTGAAGCTCAGGACAACAATAGCTTTCGAATAATGTATAAAAATTCCATCAAAAATGGCTAGTTAAAAAGTCGAAATTTGTCTGAAGAAAAAAAAACCCACCCCGAGCACAAATATTCCGTTACTTTCGTATCGAAAGTCGGAACAATAAAAATTCGCATAAATGAAAATGTCTCAAGACTTATCGAGTGGCTCTAATATTTTCACAAGATAAAATAATGAGATTTTCGAATTTATCAAAAAAAAACATAACCCGTATCCAGTATCGAAGGTTAATTATCAATTATAATATAGCTTCAGTACCAATCTTTCTAAATCTGAAACAAGACTGTTCGTATCAGGGCAAAGCCCTGAATTTTTCGACTGCCTTTTAAGGTTTATGGAGCAGTAATAACATCAAAAAGTTCAATAAAATAAAACAAAAGAAATTTTTTTTTCTAAAATGTGATTTTTTAAAAATGAAAATCATCCCCCACACGCCAAATAAATTATGGCAAATAAGCTTCTTTTAACCAATTTAGAATAACTTCTAAGGCGGATTAACTCTCTGCTTACGCGTTAATACCGCGAAATATATCGCGCGTTAATTGTCCCAAATTGGCCAAAATGGCTATCTTTAAACCCCGTAACTTTACGAAAAATGATCACAGGTGAAATATCTTTTCAAATTTGAGCTCAAGACAACAATACCTTTTGAATGATATAAAAAACTTCCGTCAAAAAAGGCAAGTTAAAAAGTCGAAATTTATAGAAAAGTATAGCAATTTTTACACATATTGTCCGATTGTTATGAAAGTTGACAAGCTGTTCAATTAACCAACGAAAAACAAGTTGGTTTTCATAGATAACACTCTCAAACCATGCAATTGACGCTCATGCGAGGTGGGGAAGGGAAAAAGTGCCAGCTTTTCTTTCGAGGTAAAACGTTGTGTTCCACTAAACTAAAAAGTGAAAGACATCTCTAGACTCGATTTCAAGTCCTTTAAATACCTGTTATTGGTAAAAACAACACAGAGGCGAATCTTTGCTTTGCAAAACATTAGCGAGAACACGACAAAAACTAACCTTATAAAAACGATAAAAAAGAAGAAATAAGCTTCGAATTAGCAAAAATTCGGCTGTTGCTGAGATTTGAGTCTGCTACCTTCAGATTAAGAGTCACGCACAACAACCACTCCGGCACGGATTCTTCATAGTATATGGAGATAAAAAATTAAGGAGTAGCCACAAATAAAGGAGAGAACAGATGCTATGCAGCTTTCAATGCAGTGATTTTTCCAAATAAAAGAACACTTCTAATGAACAGTGATATTTGCTAGTTAGGTTAGAAAAAAGAAGATTTTTTTTATAAAACACTAAGCTCACGCTTGTTTAATCTTTGCATTTGTCACAAAATCTACATTTCCATCCTTTAAAATCAATAACTTATGACTGAACTTGGATGCGGGAAAAGCAAATGGGTTCAGCAGATTGCAGAGCTCAAAAGGCTGCTGCCCAATCTAAGACCATTTGAGATCAGTTTTGTAAGTTTTCTTTAACAGTTTGCAGTAAATTTAGACATAAACAAAACTGTTCACATGTGGTCAAAGCACTACAGTTTCCGATTGCAATTGGATTTGTCTCGGATTTTTTGGAGATCAAACATTTGATGAAGATACAGGGTTTGAACTTGATATCAACGTCGCTGCTACACCTAAATTATCTAGAGTCTTGTGTTATACTTGCATATGTTAGGGAGCTAATGAGACTAATCAACTCACCTCAATAGAACTGAGAATTAATTTGAAAAGGGAAAACTTCTTAAAAAATCGCATGTACATCTTGAGAATCGTAGAAGAACTCTTCGAATTGAGCACAAATCAATTAAATTTGACCTATTTGATGATATTCAGACCTTTAAAATTTACCAAACAAGGGATACCAAACGTATGATATCAATAACCCGACGTCGAATAATGAAACCAAGAATATAACACAAAAATTATTCCATGGCATCCCAGAATGGTGTTTCTGCGATTCGCAGAGAATCTATGAAAAGGTATGAAGTCTGTCTAAGCATAATCAGTTTCTCTTATTTACGCGCATTCCAGACGTTATTTGAAGAAATTCAGGAGTTATTTTGTTGAGCGCAGCTCTTTTTTTTGCGACTCAAGGCAGTTTTTTGCGTCTAGAACGTTCACGTGTTGCCACTATTGCCACCGTAATAAGTCAGACTACTATGAGAGACCGGAAGCCGGAAGCTAGAAGTCAAGTGAGAGCTCTTTCTTCCAAAAACCACCGACGCGCGTGAATTGTATCTTGCGGACACAAAACTCCTTCTTCTTTCTCAGATGATTCGTTCCCAACTGAGGTAAATCCCTCATACGCAAAGGACCGAATGCGCGAAAAGGAAAATCAGCCAATCAGATTTCAGTAGTCTAGAACTTGGGAAGAAATTAAACATTTGCAGGGACTGAATATTGATATTGGCCGAATAAAACAATATGCAAAATTTTCAAATTTTTACTGACTGCCGCCGAGTTGGAACAAATTTTACATTTCAAGGGTTTCGTTATAAAAGAGCCAAAAAATGCTTCATTTATTTGAATGGTAATTGCTTCTTTTTATTTTTATAAAGTGACTTTCGGCTAATTTTGTTTTCGGTCCTTCGCTCACGAGTTTTTTCGCCCATTCGGTCCTTCGCCCAACTGAGTATAAACCGCTCATGGTTGACAAAACTATCAAACCTAACAGTAAAAATCTCAATATTCAATGCACCAGATTCGATTACTCATGGCATCAATTAGTCAATTCAATGATACTGGCGATAGCCTTCCCTTACTTTCATCAAGGTTCAGATTACCAGCATTTAATAATTAGTTTAATGCATTGCTCAAGTTTTATTGGTTAAAGAACAAGTTAAAACATTTTAAAGTGAACCGAAATCCAAAACTGTAGCCCCCTATTAAGGCTGGCTTACGAATGGCTGTTGCGCAACGTTGTTGCGCAACACAAGGACCATAGACTAAGAACTCGTGCCGCTGCTGGAGGTTAAATCTTGTGTCATGGGCTTCGAACTGCGTTTTTCCCGTAGCGCTACCCCAGCCATCATGTGGTCGGTAAACGGTTTTCAACTTTGTTGGTGCCGAAAAAAAGCGAAGAGTTTTCAGAAGAATATGGAATAACATGTCATCTTCTGTGTTGTCTCCCAATTAAATCAAACACACGTTTAATCCAGCCCTTAGGCCCTATCAAGCATATTAAAATTTGTAGTGCAGTAATGTTGTGCCCGAAAATATGTACTGCAATACTTTTTCAACTCACAATACTTATTGCAATAAAAGAAAACCAGAAAATAATAATTGCTTTAGTTGCAATTATTAAGAAAAAATATTCAACCTTAACTGTAAAAAAACTGATCAACGAGAAAATTTATTCTCATACAGACGACGCTAGTTTCTCATTCCAATACAAATCTTTTAGCTAACACAGGAGTAAGTAGCACCGTTGGTGGATACGGAGATGAAAAATGGGAGACATAAGGTTTTTAGTTTTCAAATTTAAAAATTAGATAATAAATTAATCAACGAGAAACTTGAAGAAGTCTTCAACAAGCTCGATTATGCCGCTAAAATCAACATTGCTCTGAGTTTTGTTCTTCGAAATATTGAGACTGGTGAATATCGATATTTCTATGCCCATGAAATAAATACTTTATTTGAAAAATCCCATTTGCTGTGTACTAAAGCAGACTTGACAACAATCCAAGGAAAAATGGAAAAATTTGATGTTGTGGAGCAATGTACCCAAGAACGTCTGAACACAAAATTGAGGTTCAAGTTGATTACTAACGTTACAATTTTTGCTGCTTTGCTAAAAAGAAACATTCCAATGGGATGTTCAGACTTTGTCTTACCCGGACCTTCGCTGAAAAACCATTCTGTTAACTGTCTTTTATCTAACAAAAACAAGGAACCATACAAAAATCATTTGTGTGTTTTCCGCGCATTGTCAATGTACATGAATGGACACAATGATTTCGACTCTCACACTTCTAGATACTTTACACAAATTGTATCAAAGTCAGGTCATGATTCTAAAAATTTTCGTAGAGTTTCAGTAGAGGACTTACCTGTTGTCGAGGAAATTGTGCAAAGAAACATCTTTATATACGATTCTGATATACAAGAAGGAGAATATGTAGGAGATCTAGCTCGACGAAGTATTGGAAAACTTAATAAAACAGTTGAACTACTGAGGTTTAACAATCATATCATTCATACAAATGATATAAGTAGTTTCATCAAGTGCTTTCGATGTCCTAGCTGTTCCACAAATCAGACCATTTCAATCAGTATCTCCGGAGAGGTAAGGATCGAGTGAAACATATTCACCCATAGAACGTGTATGAGCTTCGAGAAACCTTGTTTGAAAAGCTAGAAGTATTCAATCATCCAGTTTCTGAAGATAACAAGCTTTTCAAAAATCTAGCAATTTTCGATTTTGAGTCGATTTGTGTTCCTACAGAAGAAAAGAACTAAAAGAGACGCAAACTACTACCTGGACCGGAAAACATGCAACAACAATCCACAGAACTTGATAATCGATTTTGTAAGCAACCTCGAAGTGTTGGCTGAAAAAAGTAAGCTGGAGATGAGAACGAATTTTCAAGATATTGAAATAGCTGTCAATGGAAGAATGAAAAAGATCTTTGATCAGCTAAATGAACGAGGTGAGAATTATTCGAGTATTAAATTTGAGAACAAAGACGAAAGCATTGAAGATTCGGAAGGAGCAGATATGTCGAGACAATTCTTGCGAATTCAGAAAAATCAACTCATCGATTTGAAACAACATCTGGAGAGATTAGTAAATACTCTAATTGTTTTGGATTGAAAAGCGGTAGATATGACTTGAGTTTGATCAAATGCTACTTAATCCCTTATTTGATTCGCAATAAAGAACAAGAAACATCAGTCATCAAAAAAGCAAACGATTTCATTTCCTTCAAGTTTGAGATGCACAACTTTTCGTCATAATGCATTTTCTGGGTGGGCCAACTACTCTGGACTCTTTTCTCAAAGCCTATAAAGCTAGCGAAACGAAAAGATTCTTTCCCTATGAGTGGTTTGACAACCCAGGCAAACTTGATTTTCCCGATTTGCCGCCACATGAAGCCTTTCTCAGTAAACTTAGAAACAACAATCGTCTAGACAAAGACTTCATTGATTATGAGAAGCTGAGAAAGAGTAGTCATGACAAAAAAAAAGCACTGAAAAATTTTCAAATCAAGATTGATCCTGCATCTGGATTGGATAATTATAATTACTAACAAGAGACTTGGAATAAAAACGAGATGACAGTGTTCAAAGATTTTTGAAGTGGTACAAAAAGGAGGTAGCTCCAACCCTGGAAGCAAGGCAAAAAATTATTCTGATTCAGTTTATCATAAGAAGGTTATAGACATGTTGAAACTTGGATGTACTCTTCCAAATCTAGCAGACGTATGTCTACATAAATCTACAAATTACAAGTTTTATCCAATTTGCGAAAGTGATAAAGACTTGTGTGAAAAAAATTAGAGAAGACATGACAGTCGGACTTTTCATGGTTTCCACTCGAAAAGCTGTAGTTGATGAAACATTCATCTGAAAGTCATCAAATGTTTGTAAATCAATCGTTGCAGTTGATGCAAGTGCAAGCCAGCTTTACCCTTTCTCAATGTGTCATGATATGCCAACAGGACTGTACACGAGATGGGAGTTTGACACCGACACGCAGAAATTGAAAGCTAGACATAACCGATCTTACAACTTTGAGAATATGGTGATGTCATTCTGTTTCAGTAGAGGACTTACCTGTTGTCGAGGAAATTGTGCAAAGAAACATCTTTATATACGATTCTGATATACAAGAAGGAGAATATGTAGGAGATCTAGCTCGATGAAGTATTGGAAAACTTAATAAAACAGTTGAACTACTGAGGTTTAACAATCATATCATTCATACAAATGATATATAAGTAGTTTCATCAAGTGCTTTCGATGTCCTAGCTGTTCCACAAATCAGACCATTTCAATCAGTATCTCCGGAGAAGTTAGGATCGAGTGAAACATATTCACCCATAGAACGTGTATGAGCTTCGAGAAACCTTGTTTGAAAAGCTAGAAGTATTCAATCATCCAGTTTCTGAAGATAACAAGCTTTTCAAAAATCTAGCAATTTTCGATTTTGAGTCGATTTGTGTTCCTACAGAAGAAAAGAACTAAAAGAGACGCAAACTACTACCTGGACCGGAAAACATGCAACAATTTCAGTCTCTATGTCATCGAATCTGATTGATGAACCCATATTTTTGTACAACAACAATCCACAGAACTTGATAATCGATTTTCTAAGCAACCTCGAAGTGATGGCTGAAAAAAGTAAGCTGGAGATGAGAACGAATTTTCAAGATTTTGAAATAGCTGTCAATGGAAGAATGAAAAAGATCTCTGATCAGCTAAATGAACGAGGTGAGAATTATTCGAGTATTAAATTTGAGAACAAAGACGAAAGCATTGAAGATTCGGAAGGAGCAGATATGTCGAGACAATTCTTGCGAATTCAGAAAAATCAACTCATCGATTTGAAACAACATCTGGAGAGATTAGTAAATACTCTAACTGTTTTGGATTGAAAAGCGGTAGATATGACTTGAGTTTGATCAAATGCTACTTAATCCCTTATTTGATTCACAATAAAGAACAAGAAACATCAGTCATCAAAAAAGCAAACGATTTCATTTCCTTCAAGTTTGAGATGCACAACTTTTCGTCATAATGCATTTTCTGGGTGGGCCAACTACTCTGGACTCTTTTCTCAAAGCCTATAAAGCTAGCGAAACGAAAAGATTCTTTCCCTATGAGTGGTTTGACAACCCAGGCAAACTTGATTTTCCCGATTTGCCGCCACATGAAGCCTTTCTCAGTAAACTTAGAAACAACAATCGTCTAGACAAAGACTTCATTGATTATGAGAAGCTGAGAAAGAGTAGTCATGACAAACAAAAAGCACTGAAAAATTTTCAAATCAAGATTGATCCTGCATCTGGATTGGATAATTATAATTACTAACAAGAGACTTGGAATAAAAACGAGCAGACAGTGTTCAAAGATTTTTGAAGTGGTACAAAAGGAGATAGCTCCAACCCTGGAAGCAAGGCAAAACATTATTCTGATTCAGTTTATCATAACAAGGGTATAGACATGTTGAAACTTGGATGTACTCTTCCAAATCTAGCAGACGTATGTCTACATAAATCTACAAATTACAAGTTTTATCCATTTTGCGAAAAAAATAAAGACTTGTGTGAAAAAAATTAGAGAAGACATGACAGTTGGATTCGAAAAGCTGTAGTTGATGAAACATTCATCTGAAAGTCATCAAATGTTTGTAAATCAATCGTTGCAGTTGATGCAAGTGCAAGCCAGCCTTACCCTTTCTCAATGTGTCATGATATGCCAACAGGACTGTACACGAGATGGGAGTTTGACACCGACACGCAGATATTGAAAGCTAGACATAACCGATCTTGCAACTTTGAGAATATGGTGATGTCATTCTGTCAGGAAACAAGGCCAGAATGCAAAATTGGGAGCTTTTTCACATCTAGAAAACAGAAGAAAATTGACTGATTTAATGTGGACGGTTATTGTGATCACTCTAAGACAGTGTTCGAAGCAATGGGATGTTACTACCACTTTTGTTCTTGTCAAGAAGCTCGTCCCTCTTAACAGATCAAGATATTGAACGAGGTAATAAGAAGAGAGAGAGAGATGGATGATATGCGACGAGAATACATTGAAGAGAAAGGACACAAAGTTGAACAAATGTGGGAGTGTGAGTAGTGGAAAAGTTTCAAAACCGATGACAAGATCAAAAATCACGTCAGAACCCACTTTTCTGAGAAAATAATTCTTTCTACAGACTCCCTTCTAGCAAAAATAAAAAGTGGATCTCTTTTTGTCTATGTTCAGTGCAATTTAATTGTTCCAGATGAACTAAAATCAAAATTTGTTAACTTTCCTCCAACTTTCAAAGGCACCGAAATGGAAGGAATGATATTGGAGACTACATGAAAAACTATACAATCGAGACCGAAATGTTAAAACGATTGAGACCGAAATGTTAAAAAGTTTTGTTTAATTTTCTCCTCGGAAACGTTTCAATAATTTTGTTCAATCAGTCGTTGATGCGAGAAGAGAAGGAGATGGAAACACTTTGCCAGGAGTTGTAGGATAAACTATGAATCTTTTAGGCAATTCCTCGTATGGATATCAGATCATGGATAGATCCAGACATACAATCACAAAATATCTAAACGAGGAAATATCTCAAAAAGCAATCAATGAGCCATTGTTAAAAAGATTAAATGCAGTTGAAAAAGACATGTATGAGGTGGAGTTGTTGAAATCAACGATTGAGCATCGAGAACCCATCATTGTTGGCTTTTTCATACTTCAGTATGCAAGGCTGAGAATGTGGCAACTTTACTATAACTTGATTGACAAGTTCTGTGATGTAAATAAAGTTGAAGAGTTGGAGATGGATACAGACTAATTTTACTTGGCACTTGCTGAAAAAAACTTATATGTCTGTATCCAACCAGAAAAAAAGAGATATTCGGAAAAAATGAGGAAAAATGACTGCAGAGACTCTTTTAAAGTAGCTGCAAAAATTATTTTGTTCTCTCGAACGTGTTGTACTATCCACAAACAAAATAATAAGCGGGACCCGGGACTTTTCAAAAAGGAAATTAGGTGCACACAAATGCTATGTTTATGTAGAAAAACTTATTGCTGCTATGACAACAAGTCAGATTAATTCACATTTAGCAGCAAAGGATTAAACAAACGAGTTCTCGAAGATTCTGGAGATGGACCGATGTCAAAGTACAGAAGAGTGCTCGATGAAACAATCAATCTAACATCTACAAATAGAGGATTTAGAACTATAAATCATATGGTGGCCACATATGAGCAAACAAAGAGAGGACTTAGTTATTTTTATCCAAAAAGACAAATTCAAGATGATGGAATTCATACAAAACAATTGAACTTATAAAAACTGATGTAATGTAATAAGTTAATAACAAGTGATGCAATGTTTTAAACTTTTGTACGATGCAGTTATTTATTGGTGTATTATTATAAAGTTGCGCTAAATTTCAAATACGATGCAGTGATTTATATATTTTCTTTGAAATTTATTTTTTTTCTCTCCACAAATTGACTTTTTTCGAAGCTTCAGTAGGTTTCAGAATAGATTCAGGTAGATAGAAAAAAAGAGTATCTAATAAATTGTTATTAGATCGAATCATAACAAATCTAACTGTGTTTCGAAGTTTTTTTGAAATTTTTTTAATTTTTGTAATAACAATTCCAAATTTTTTGTCCAAAAACTTTTACCATTGACCTAGCATGTATCGAAAAACTAAATACATAACCTTCATTTCACAATGTACACATAATTAACCTTTGATATTTAACAATTAGATAACGGCCGCCGATATTTTTGCGAAAAAACTAGACATTTCCACATAAAAACCAAAAAAATATCATTTTTCTTAGCATCACCCAGAAACCTTACCATTGGTATTCCCTATCCTAATAGACTCTATTCCCTATCTTAATATATAGCAAGAGGCGGACCGGAAATCTATAACGCATCTCCCCCCCCCCCCCCCCCCCCCTGATCAACCTCAACATTTACTCCTGCAGTCAAATGGGAAAAATGTGCCTTTTCCAAAACGATATCGAATGGTTAAGCTTCAAGATTTTGAAAAAAGGAGTAAAACCATTGGTTGGAAAAGCGGGTTCAACCAAAATCCTGTCGAAACCGAAAAACATTTGCGAACTAAGGTCTTTCTTTGTATCAATAAATCAGTTGAAATTCGTACCAAATTCATCTATCCTGTGCGCTCCTTTAGGACCACTTCTGAACAAGAAATCAATCTACCATTGGAACGATTCTCGCACCTCGGCTTTTGAAGACCTAAAAACGCAAATTGTCAACATTACCGATATTGATATAAAAAGACCTCCAAGATTAAAAACAGACGCATCCCACAGCAGATAAGGTTCTACTTTGGAACAATGGGACGGTGAAGTGTGGATAACTTTTACTTTCGCTTCGAGATTTTTAAACAAACGTGAAAAGATAAAATCAACTAACAAACTTGAATTGTTGGGAGTAGTTTGGGCAACAGAAGACTTTAAGAACCACTTATACGGATCTGAGTTTGCAATCGAGACCAACCATAAGGCTTTTTTATCCGCATTAAAAACAAACCACGGTAACAAAAGCAGAGTTTTAACTTTTAATTTTAAAATTAAACGTATACCAGGAAAGGAAAAGGGGTTTACTAAGTTTTATCGAAATTACTCTCAGGAAAAGCTTTTCCAATTTCACATTAAGACAAAAATTTTGTTGTTGCAACAGACAATTTGTTTGCAAATACTAGGTGTGCAAAGAAGAATTGTAAAAAGAACAAATCGTCGTTAAATAATCTAGTGGACGCTAATGGTGTAAATAATATAACAAAGATGGATAATATGAATCCAACAGTCAGAAAGAACGAAAGATTACTTCTTATCCAACGGTCGTTCTTCGCGAATATTGTCAATTACGTCACAAAAACGATTAGAATTTGCAATACTAGTCACACGCGTTCACAGTCTTGCACAAACAGTTGCATTCCGTTAGAACCTTCAAAGTTCAATTTCAGACAATTTTTACCTTCAGAGAAAGCTTCTTTACCTTACACCCTCAGTAAACTCACTTTCTGACTTAAATCCCAAAAGTAAGGCTGACATAAGTGTATTCCATTATTCATTACTTATTTAGCGCTAAAAATTTTATCAAATCTAACTTTTTAACTTAAACTTAAATGATCAATATTTTTGTTTTATAACCCATAACCAACCGTTTGCTTACTTTTGGATTTTATTTTCAAATTTTCGATTCGGAAAACATTTTGCTGTGCGCCTTGTTTGTGACGAATTAGCCATTCTAGCTCAAATTTGCAGTTTTTTTGTCAAACCAATCTTGAATTTCTAAATATGTTTTTGACGACTTTTTTTAAGGCTGTGAATTCAAGAACCAGAAGCGAATTTAGAGGAGGCAAAGTCCCCCAAGAGTTCGACCCCCTGACGACCGGGGACTTTTTTGAAAAGCCCATGAGAAGATTCGAATCACTTCAAGGACCACTAGATTTGGAATTGTTTGCCTTCGCAACTTCTCCATATCGTCTTGCTGTCACGGGCAACACCTCCTCCTCTCACGAATTCGATCCCCTCGCCACCCAAATGTTAACCCCTTTTGGTAGTTTTTTAAGTCATTACATAATTTTTTTAAGAGGGAAGAGCACCAAAAAACGCAACCCTTCGGTCAAAATTTCCAAAAAAAAACCCTCAAAACGCCAATATGGCCTGTTTTTTTTTTCAAAAACTTGACTACGGCGCAGAAAAATTTGTTCAACATGGGCACTTCACAGTGATTTAGGAGAGCTCGCAAAAACAATTTGATCGACTAAAAAAATTCGATGAAAAGTTTTGGAAATTTTTCCAAAAATTCAACCACCGCTCGAGAAATCCCAAGATCCGCCTGTGGACAGGACACAAAATACTTCCAGTTGAATTAAAGCAAATAATTAGTCGCAATATTGCAATTCTTGAAGCAGAATGAAACTTAAACTACTCATCTGTTTTTTTCTACTATTTACTTTATTCAAGTTTTTGTCAGTCTGTTCAGTTGAAAATTTTCCCCTCTTACTACTCTTTCTTACCCTACCTAGCCCATTTAAATTTTTCTCATTTTCCATATATTTTTTTTGTGAAAAAAACTGTGGTTAGAACTGACTGAGGTATTTGGACAGAAATCTACTTCTCTTATTTTGTAGGAAACAGAAATTACTTAACAACTTAAAAGTAGAAAAAGAGATATTACGCTTTTTTGAAAGCTATCAGCTTTTTCATCTACAGTTAGTTTTTTTGGTAGCAAATTTGTTGACAAATATACCAAATATTATCAACGCTTTTGTTCTGAAATAATTTTCTAAAATTTTTTGTGCTGTTTTGAACAGGCGCCGTATTCAAATAAAATAACACTTTTTCGGGGTTAACTACCTAATTCCGAGAAATTAGAGGAAACGAAATAACCAAAATGTGGTTACAAGGGAAGGGGTGTTGGCTAGAAGCTGTTAACTTACAACAAAGAACTCGAAAACTTTCTGGTTATTGTTTTAACATAGAAAATACTTCTCTGAGAATAGCTTTTCTCTCAGACTTGCTGCAATTTGCCCTACTACTGAAGCAAATTTTTTTAACAATTCGAGTTTGAATAAAAATTTATTCAACTAATTCGATGATTTTTAGTAAACTATTTGTTTTTTAATTTTTTTACCTAACTAAAATCCGGGACCTGCTAATGAAACAAACTATTGAGAATCATTTATTGTTATCCAATTGATATCACCTTCAAGTTTTTTTTCTATTAGCTCAACTCTCAGATCTATATCAAAATATATCGGAGCTGATACGAAGGTGACTGTATCAAAATTTTTGACATTCTTATCATCTCTAATCAGAATTGTCTTTGTAAGGCCAGGCCTTTGGTATAGTAACTTCTTAAAAAAAGACAAACAACTCTGATTTTGTGATGAGAACCATGAATAATCATAAATTATATCCAGCAAAAACTTAAATAACTATTCCTTCATTCATACTTGTCAACGGGCCGGGTCGGGCCGGGCCGGGCCGAGGTTTTCACTTTTGTCAACGGGCCCCAACGGGCCTTGTTTCCACCGGTGTTCGGTCTGTGGTGGTGGGTCGGTCGAGTATATCGTCGGTCTGTAGATTGGCTGTATGTATCTCGTTGAGAACACGAATGTTCAATATATATATATATTTTTCCTTCAATAATTATCGAAAATCATAAAGAGGAAACAACGGAATAATATCTGTTTCGGAACAAAGTTATCAAGTTTTAAACGAAATCGAAATCGAAAGCGAGTTTATTGTCACTACTTTTGCCAATAAGTGGGTATTTTCACGGTTGCCAGAAGTTAGAAGTCAATTCTGGCCAAAGTCTAATTAAGTTCATGTCCAAAACATCATTTAAAAACAAGTTTGACTTAGGAACATTTTTTATCCAGTTCAAATCAAGTGTATTCCAAGTTTTTTTAGTAGTAAAATACTTGGAAAGACCGGGATTCGAACCGGCGACCTTTCGGTTTCAGGTCAAGTAAGTTACCGCTAGACTAGCTGGTCTTGATATGCTTTCATTTTAGTTTCAATCTTGAACATCCTCGGGCCCCAACGGAGCGAGAACTGGGGCGAGTTTAACAAGAGGTTGGGTTAAATCTCCTGTTGCGGTTTTAAGGAGTGCGGAACGGGCGGTAGCGTCTTTGCCATAGTTAAGCGTTTTGACGCGTGCGAGAGGGTAGTAACCACGCGGGCTACTATCCTCGACGATCCAAACAATATCTCCGGCTTTGAGTTCTTGTTCGGTAGGTGTGTGCCATTTACGGCGTTTGTTGAGAGTCGGAACGTACTCGCGTAGCCATCTAGTCCAGATGGCGTTAGCGTATCCTTGTGCGCGAAGATAACGCTTTCGATTATCGAAAGGTTCGTTCGTCGCAATCGACGGGAAACTAACTGAGCGCTGGCCTATCAAGAAGTGATTTGGCGTTAAAGCCTCAATCTCATTCGGGTCACTGCTTACCGCTGTAAGTGGACGCGCATTGAGGGACTGTTCCACCAGACAAAATGTGGTCTGGAGTATCTCGTCGGTTAATTTACGGGGTGTGAGGATGGAGTAGAAAACTCTTTTGCAACTACGTACAAGACGTTCCCAAGAGCCACCATGATGTGGTGAAGATGGTGGGTTATACTTCCATTCGATGCCTTTGTGGACAAGGAGAGCGGGCGCAAGATCATTCCATGCTCGAGTACACAAAAGAAGCTCTTTCTCTGCACCGACAAAGTTTGTACCATTATCGGACAAGTTTCCGATGGAGTTCCTCGTCTAGCGATGAATCGTTCTACTCCCATGACACAGGAGCTTGAATCCATTGATGGTACGACTCCAATATGGATCGCTCTAAGGTCAAACAAGTGAACAAAAACGCCCAACGTTTCTCCGAACTCCTACGGATTGTTACGTGAAAGGGTCCGAAGTAATCGACTCCGCAATTGTTGAAGGGCGCTTGGCGGTATCCAAGACGCTCAATTGGCAGATCAGACATGAAAGGGGTGATGGTTTTCAACTTTCGCTTTTGGCAGTTTTTACAATTAAGTTCAATGTTACGGAGCAATGATCTTAATTTTAAGATTGCATATTCTATCTGGATGACAGATCGTAGGTAGTCAATTGACTGATGCTCATGTTTGTTGTGTTAATGAGCCACAAACAATTTGACTAATGGATGACGGCCATCAAGTATGATGGGATATTTATTTTTAAATTCGAGTTCAGAGAGACGACTAATGCGTCCTATGGATCTAAGAAGTCCATCGGGGTCAATGAATGGGGAGATAGTGCTAGTTGAATGCTAGTTGCAATAGGGCTTACATTCTTAACATATTTCTCAGAACTCAATAATTTGAACTCTGAGGGGAACGCTTCTTTTTGAGAAAGAAAAAACAACATTCGTTGAGAATCATCTATGTCAGACGGTTTAACGATATTAGCGATTGTTTCACGGAAATGATTAAATTTAGGATATAATCGGAGGATGAATGCTACTACGCGCAATAATTTGAGAAACGAGCTGTAACGTTTCCACTTAATGACGGGTTCAGGGACTGACGGATTGATTACAAAATTAGTGGCAGTATCGATGACATCATCGATAGGACCTTTTAATTTTATTTTTGTAATCACATCGACATTTGGTCGAAAGGGCCAATCACTGGTTCTGAGGAAGCTGGGACCTTGAGTCCAGCTGCTGTCCTTCAAGGCTTCAGCGGCAATACCTCGAGTACCAGTATCAGCTGGGTTGTTTTCAGTATCTACGTGATACTATTCGTCGACAGTGGTAACTTCCAGTATTTCGCCTACTCGATTAGCGACGAATATTGGCTGCTTTGCAGTCGAATGGAGTCATTGTAGCACAGTGATGCTGTCAGTCCACATAAAAACATCACTTATAGGGATCGAAAATGCTTTCACGATATCTATTTTGAGGCGTGTAGCAAGCGAAGAAGCTTGCAGCTCTAATTTTGGGATGGAAATAGCCTTCATTGGTGCTACGCGGGCTTTACCCAAAATGAAGGCGAGTTTTGTCTCATGTGTATCAATAATGCGCGCACGGAGAAATCCAACAGCACAGAAGACTTCCTGTGAACTGTCACCAAACATATGGAGTTCAATTTTGTCAACTGCGGATGGAAAGTAGCATCTCAGTATGATCAGTTGACCCAGGATGGGTAGACCAGACCGACATTCGAGGAATTTGGCATTCAAGTCCAAAGGAAGTGGGTTATCCCATTGTTGACCACTGATTCTCCAAATCTCTTTAAGAAGTAGTCGGGCTCTCACAGTGTACGGAGCGACTAACCCAATAGGGTCGAAAACTGTAGAGACAAAACTTATAACTGTATTTTGGATAACAGTATCCTTCAGTTCTCTGTTTACACCTCGACTAACTACCAATGTATCGAGAACGTGATCCCATTTCAAACCTAAAAAATGCGATTCTTGAACTTCACTACTTAGAATCTCCTTAACTTGACTTAAATTGTCGCTTGACGTACATAACTCTTTCTGAATCTCTTTGACATTGCTCACGAATTTTGTCAACTTAAATCTTCCTAACTTAAGTAGTTCTACAAGGTCCTTACTTAATTTTAATGCCTGTTCAGGCTCGGGAAACGAATCAAGATAATCGTCCATATAGAATTTTTGCATCACGGCTGACGCTGCGTCGGGGAACAAGACTTGATTGCCGCGAGCTGTCTTTTGAAGAGCAAAATTAGCACATGTGGGCGAGTCACGAGCTCCGAAAATGTGTCGCGTGTATTGATACGTTACCACATCCTTCCGCCACAGAAAACGAAGTGACAGTTGGTCGATTGGGAGAACACCAACCTGAAGGAACATGCCTTCAATATCAGCTGATACTGCATGTTGATGTTGACGGAATCTCATTAGGACGGCCAGCAGAATCTGAAGCAAATCTGGGCCAACCAAAAGAGCTTTATTAAGTGACGATCCATGAAATTTGGCTGCACCATTTAGGACGCGGCGGACTTTTCCGGGTTTATTTGGATTAATCACGGGGTGATGAGGAAGATACCATTCCCTAGCGGAACGATTTGTGCAGTCATTGCAGTCATGTGTATTCACTTTGATGACGTAACCTTTGTCAAAATCTTCTTGAACGTTTTTTGTGTATAAAGCCCTGAGGTTTGTGTCTTTGTCTAAACGTTTTTCCAGAGTTTTAAGTTGTGCTAAGGCGGAGTAGTAGTTGTTGGGCAACTGTGAGTGGTCTTCGGCCCAAAGCATCCCAACGGCGTATCTGTCACCATCATGTATAGTTGATGCTTCTAAAATTTTATTCGCCCTTTTATCGTCTGACGATCGGGCATCTACTTGTTTATACGTACCGTATGATTCAAGTTCGTACCAAGATTTGACCTGCTCTACCAACTTACATCTTCGATGTTACAATGCAAGCATGTTGAGATCAGGCCGGTGGAGGCAGGGAGTGGACCACTTAAGACCCATCCAATTGGGAGGCGAACGGCGAAAGGTGATTTTTGGCTTTTATCCTGGCAGTATTCCAGAGGAAAAATTTACTCATAAACATCTTGACCTAAAATCATTTCGACACCAGCGTACCGAAATTCAACTGAATCAATTGGTTCCAAGTGAGAGTATTTCTCTTGCAACCTACGAACGTTAATTATATCTGAACCTATGTAAATGTTGTTTTTTACATATGCACAAATGGTGAACGAAATATCTGGATCAAATTCAGAAGAAACGTTCAAATCAACTTGTTCTGAAGTATTATCTTCGGAACAATTGGCGCCATTGAGAGTCAAATCAATTTTCCTACCTGTCAGATTGAGTCTGCGAGCGAGTTCAGGTGAAATCAAGAGTGACTGCAAGCTGTGTCACATAACACAAGTGCGGTGGTTTCAGAGTCATTTGATGATAATATGAGATTTATAAGTGGCATCAGTCCTTTTAGATTCATAAGGGATGTCCCACAAGTATTGGTTTGCGTCGTGGGTCTAAATGGAGTTTGAACTGCGGGATTGGCTGCAGTTGTGTGCGGTGCATAACCACATTTGTTATTTGTAGGGAAAACGCGTTCTGCGCCGTGCAGTAACACATTATGAGTGCTCTTCGACTGTGGTTTAGCACAAGTTTTGGGCTTGGGACATTTCCTTAACATGTGATTTCCTTGAAAACAAGAAAAGCAAAGCTTATTTTCAGCGCAAAATTTAGCACGCTGTGTTGGAGTTTTTTCTTTGAAAACGTTACATTTAAAAATTGAATGCTTGCCTTTACAAACTAAACATGGACTATATTGAATATTTGCGTCAAATTTAGCTTGCGAGTTTGCGGCAAACATTTTAACATTGGTTTTTGTCCGAACCGAATTATCCTGATTTCTATTGTAATTTGATGAAGAACGCATACGTTCATGCGCTTCAGCTTTATCCTCCAGCCATTGATTGAAAACAATTAAAGACGGAGCATACAAACTCCGTTTTACGGTGTGGAACGACCAAGACTCTTTCATATTAGGTGGGAGCTTCTCTATTGCTTTATCGAGAAGTGTTGCACTTTCAAGGTCTGCGTTGTAATGTAAAGATTTGAACACTCCAACTATGCTTGCTATCATGGATGCAAAACTTATGATGCTGTCGGAACTATGCATCTTAACGGGCGGTGAATTATAAAGTTTGTCCAGATATGCACGTATTATTATTTGAGGTTGGCCAAATTTTCTCTCAAATTTCATGAGAGCATCTTTGTACATCGTACCACTATAGGCAAACTCAGCTTTAGCAGTCTCAGCTTTATCTTTGACTAATGATTTAAGGTAGTGCAGCTTAACATCATCTGACAAGTTTTGAGAGTCCAAAGCACTTCGGAATTGTGCAATCCATTCAAACCACTGAAGTGGACAGCCACCGTATTTCCAAAGGTTCCACGGTGGTTATGGATCCTTACGGTTGAAAGTTAGTATTTCCTTTAAATCTTCAAGGGTTACTGCATTAGGTGGTGGTTGAACTGAGGTTGAAGCGAAATTGTGTGGCTGAGGAACAAATGATGTCGGATAAGCTAAGGCACTATGCGGATAGCTGGGAACTTGAGACAACTGCTGTGTTGACACTTGCGCTTGGTTATTTTAAAACACTGTCCCTCCAACAGTGCACGGGTATTGTGAAAGAGGTGGTTGCACTATTGGTGTGACAGTTTGAACGGTATTTAACGCCTGGGGTACTGTAGAATCTGATGCGGTAAATGGCGCGGTGGTTGGAGGTGCCATTCTCCAGTTATTCATATTGTGTATATAACGAACTGGATGTGGATGGTTGAAGGATGGTTGATTTGTTGAAACATGAGTTGAGTAATTAATACTCGCTGGTGGAGTAGTAATAGGAATCAGGTTCACCGGCTGGGTTGCCGTATTGACTGTTGTATTAATTGGGACAGAAGCATCTAATGTGGGGACCATTGCTGCTGGCATACGTGGAATGAAAGGAAGCGGGGGCGAGGACGGGGGCGGGGGTGGTGGCGGCGGCGGTGGGAGAGGTTGAGAAGGAATCTTCAAATTATGAACGGTAGATGATACCACCGATTGTAATGGTAGGCAAACGCTTGGGTTGCTACTGGATGGAAAAAGGTGGACATTTATTAGATCAACCGTGCTTGGTGGTAGAGACAAAGAAACCAAATTGGCGATACCCGGAGGTTGAGGTTTTTTGTCGGGGAACAATAGTTATAGTTGATGACGAATGTGTATAGAGTGCTTCATCTACCCAATCTTTTGTTCGGGTTTGAGCGACAACTTGTTGTGTTCTACTCGAAGGCAGAGCGGTTTTATTGATGTCAGTATCAATGTTCGAATCATCATCCATTAACTCTGTTTCAACTAATTTGGCCTCATTGAGCTTTCGTTTGTTCTCCTCAACAAATGTCTCAAGAGCCAATTCGTTTTCTTTTTCTTTTAGGCGGATACCTGTTTCATTTTGTCGCTGGATTTCAAGACGTCGCAATTTTGCTATTTCGAGTTCGCGTTTGCGCTGACTGGAAGTCATCGAAGACGCTCTAGAGTGCAGGGAACTATATCGGGTGGACCGGCTGACAGTTGAAGCAATTCGCGATGCTTGCGGGTCAGCATCTCCAGTCTCTGGAAACAAAGTTTTCGCCATTTCCAAGTGCTTAATTGACAATTCCAGCATTTCATCTCGAGCGCAAGTAATGCTGATCAACCAAGTGTCAAGATCAGCGAGAGCACTGCTAGGTTCTAGCATTTTTTGAGCAAGAATGCGAAGTTCGTCGTTTTTCCTTATTGCGTTTTCTATTGCTATTTGGCACTGCTGGATAGACCTTTCAAATTTGACTGTCCCTACCTTTGCTAAGAGTGAGTCTTTCAGATCTGAATAGAGCCTATTAAATTCCTCCTCATATTTCCTACGTCCGTCAAAACACCTAGACAGCTTCTGAGCTTGCTTATCTGTCATGACTTAGCTTTAAATAAAGGAAAAGCGGGCGGTTGTGAACTATCGAAAAAAGGGGATTAAAAAGTCAAGTGTGATGTCACTCTTCACATCTGCTCAGAAAAAAACTGGAGTTGCAACAAAGATCGTCACACTTTACTTTAGAAAGGGGGGTGGGGAAGTTCACCTTTACAATTTAGAGCGAGCGGAAATTATAAAAAAAGGAAAACAGTAATTTAGAATTAAATTACAAATTGAAATACATTGACACTAAAAAGAAAATCAAAGGTTCTTTGCTGCAGATTCGACAGCTAGCCGGCGGTTGCGTTCGGCACGACGCTTTTTTTGAGAGGATCACTTTTTTTGTTCTTTATTTTTCTTAAGTTTACCGTATTACTTCGGACTATCGAGAAAGAGTTTAGTTCAAGGTCAGTTTCTTGGTGAAATTGGAAGTAATGACGGAGTAAGCGAGTGTCTTTCTGCTTACGCTTAGAGATTAAGTCGCCAGTCACGCTTAAAATTAAAATGCCCGTTGAGCAAAGCAAATCGTAGATATTAGGAGTTTGGACTCGTTGACAATATACAATTGCAGCAATATTACTTTTGTAATAAAGCAGAATGTTTCGCAGTTCGAATTACGTGAGTGCTGTATCGTTGTTTCTATTGTGCTTGCTGATTGAATTGTTGATCAGGTCGTGCCAGATTATTATATCAATTCTATGGGCTAATTCGCCGTCTAAAAAAGTTTGGGCACGTTTTGATTGGTACTTGCAGTTCAGACTTAAACCACCAAGGGCATAACAGTATTGCGATATACGGTTTTGCTCGGCCATACGTAGCGTTTTATGAGCATGAGAGAGCGAGCTAGCGGCTAATATATACATTTACGACGGCATTCGACAGGATAAAAAAATCTGGAGGGAATCAAGTCAACCGGATTTTGAGAATCTCAAACCTGCTCAGAAACAACCGGAGTTGAAAAACTCAAAGGGATTGACTTGATATAGTGCTAAGGGTCTGTACACTGCGTAGTTTTGCAGTGCTTACGTTTGCCGGGTTGTTTTTTTTTTCGCAAAAAAAATGACAAACTTTTTTTTTCTTCTTATCGTCTACGTCAGTTTGGTACCGAAATTAGACGATTTGGGGTCGATTTCGAATTTTCATTTTTTTGCGAAAATTTTCTCAAAAATTTTCACAAATTTTTTTTCTAACGGGTCGGAACGGTGGGTTCGGGTTTGAGTTTTCGACTACTAACTTTAAACTAGCAAATGAAACCAAAATTTTAACTTTTAGTCAAATTTTTTCGATTTTCGATTTTTTATTTTGGATTTCAGATTTTCTGGGTGGGGTATTCGGATTAGACTATTGGCAAAAGCATGGTAAACATAATGAAATCAACATTTTAGCACACTGAATGGATTTGATGGGTCACAATAGTGCAGCTTAACATCATCTGACAAGTTTTGAGAGTTCAAAGCACTTCGGAATTGTGCAATCCATTCAAACCACTGAAGTGGACAACCACCGTATTTCCTAAGGTTCCACGGTGGTTATGGATCCTTACGGTTGAAAGTTAGTATTTCCTTTAAATCTTCAAGGGTTACTGCATTAGGTGGTGGTTGAACTGAGGTTGAAGCGAAATTGTGTGGCTGAGGAACAAATGATGTCGGATAAGCTAAGGCACTATGCGGATAGCTGGGAACTTGAGACAACTGCTGTGTTGACACTTGCGCTTGGTTATTTTAAAACACTGTCCCTCCAACAGTGCACGGGTATTGTGAAAGAGGTGGTTGCACTATTGGTGTGACAGTTTGAACGGTATTTAACGCCTGGGGTACTGTAGAATCTGATGCGGTAAATGGCGCGGTGGTTGGAGGTGCCATTCTCCAGTTATTCATATTGTGTATATAACGAACTGGATGTGGATGGTTGAAGGATGGTTGATTTGTTGAAACATGAGTTGAGTAATTAATACTCGCTGGTGGAGTAGTAATAGGAATCAGGTTCACCGGCTGGGTTGCCGTATTGACTGTTGTATTAATTGGGACAGAAGCATCTAATGTGGGGACCATTGCTGCTGGCATACGTGGAATGAAAGGAAGCGGGGGCGAGGACGGGGGCGGGGGTGGTGGCGGCGGCGGTGGGAGAGGTTGAGAAGGAATCTTCAAATTATGAACGGTAGATGATACCACCGATTGTAATGGTAGGCAAACGCTTGGGTTGCTACTGGATGGAAAAAGGTGGACATTTATTAGATCAACCGTGCTTGGTGGTAGAGACAAAGAAACCAAATTGGCGATGCCCGGAGGTTGAGGTTTTTTGTCGGGGAACAATAGTTATAGTTGATGACGAATGTGTATAGAGTGCTTCATCTACCCAATCTTTTGTTCGGGTTTGAGCGACAACTTGTTGTGTTCTACTCGAAGGCAGAGCGGTTTTATTGATGTCAGTATCAATGTTCGAATCATCATCCATTAACTCTGTTTCGACTAATTTAGCCTCATTGAGCTTTCGTTTGTTCTCCTCAACAAATGTCTCAAGAGCCAATTCGTTTTCTTTTTCTTTTAGGCGGATACCTGTTTCATTTTGTCGCTGGATTTCAAGACGTCGCAATTTTGCTATTTCGAGTTCGCGTTTGCGCTGACTGGAAGTCATCGAAGACGCTCTAGAGTGCAGGGAACTATATCGGGTGGACCGGCTGACAGTTGAAGCAGCTCGCGATGCTTGCGGGTCAGCATCTCCAGTCTCTGGAAACAAAGTTTTCGCCATTTCCAAGTGCTTAATTGACAATTCCAGCATTTCAGCTCGAGCGCAAGTAATGCTGATCAACCAAGTGTCAAGATCAGCGAGAGCACTGCTAGGTTCTAGCGTTTTTTGAGCAAGAATGCGAAGTTCGTCGTTTTTCCTTATTGCGTTTTCTATTGCTATTTGGCACTGCTGGATAGACCTTTCAAATTTGACTGTCCCTACCTTTGCTAAGAGTGAAACTTTCAGATCTGAATAGAGCCTATTAAATTCCTCCTCATATTTCCTACGTCCGTCAAAACACCTAGACAGCTTCTGAGCTTGCTTATCTGTCATGACTTAGCTTTAAATGAAGGAAAAGCGGGCGGTTGTGAACTATCGAAAAAAGGGGATTAAAAAGTCAAGTGTGATGTCACTCTTCACATCTGCTCAGAAAAAAACTGGAGTTGCAACAAAGATCGTCACACTTTACTTTAGAAAGGGGGGTGGGGAAGTTCACCTTTACAATTTAGAGCGAGCGGAAATTATAAAAAAAGGAAAACAGTAATTTAGAATTAAATTACAAATTGAAATACATTGACACTACAAAGAAAATCAAAGGTTCTTTGCTGCAGATTCGACAGCTAGCCGGCGGTTGCGTTCGGCACGACGCTTTTTTTGAGAGGATCACTTTTTTTGTTCTTTATTTTTCTTAAGTTTACCGTATTACTTCGGACTATCGAGAAAGAGTTTAGTTCAAGGTCAGTTTCTTGGTGAAATTGGAAGTAATGACGGAGTAAGCGAGTGTCTTTCTGCTTACGCTTAGAGATTAAGTCGCCAGTCACGCTTAAAATTAAAATGCCCGTTGAGCAAAGCAAATCGTAGATATTAGGAGTTTGGACTCGTTGACAATATACAATTGCAGCAATATTACTTTTGTAATAAAGCAGAATGTTTCGCAGTTCGAATTACGTGAGTGCTGTATCGTTGTTTCTATTGTGCTTGCTGATTGAATTGTTGATCAGGTCGTGCCAGATTATTATATCAATTCTATGGGCTAATTCGAGGTCTAAAAAAGTTTGGGCGCGTTTTGATTGGTACTTGCAGTTCAGACTTAAACCACCAAGGGCAACAGTATTGCGATATACGGTTTTGCTCGGCCATACGTAGCGTTTTATGAGCATGAGAGAGCGAGCTAGCGGCTAATATATACATTTACGACGGCATTCGACAGGATAAAAACAATCTGGAGGGAATCAAGTCAACCGGATTTTGAGAATCTCACACCTGCTCAGAAACAACCGGAGTTGAAAAACTCAAAGGGATTGACTTGATATAGTGCTAAGGGTCTGTACACTGCGTAGTTTTGCAGTGCTTACGTTTGCCGGGTTGTTTTTTTTTCGCAAAAAAAATGACAAAATTTTTTTTTCTTCTTATCGTCTACGTCAGTTTGGTTCCGAAATTAGACGATTTGGGGTCGATTTCGAATTTTCAATTTTTTGCGAAAATTTTCTCAAAAATTTTCACAAAATTTTTTTCTAACGGGTCGGAACGGTGGGTTCGGGTTTGAGTTATCGACTACTAACTATAAACTAGCAAATGAAACCAAAATTTTAACTTTTAGTCAAATTTTTTCGATTTTCGATTTTTTATTTTGGATTTCAGATTTTCTGGGTGGGGTATTCGGATTAGACTATTGGCAAAAGCATGGTAAACATAATGAAATCAACATTTTAGCACACTGAATGGATTTGATGGGTCACAATAGTGCAGCTTAACATCATCTGACAAGTTTTGAGAGTCCAAAGCACTTCGGAATTGTGCAATCCATTCAAACCACTGAAGTGGACAACCACCGTATTTCCTAAGGTTCCACGGTGGTTATGGATCCTTACGGTTGAAAGTTAGTATTTCCTTTAAATCTTCAAGGGTTACTGCATTAGGTGGTGGTTGAACTGAGGTTGAAGCGAAATTGTGTGGCTGAGGAACAAATGATGTCGGATAAGCTAAGGCACTATGCGGATAGCTGGGAACTTGAGACAACTGCTGTGTTGACACTTGCGCTTGGTTATTTTAAAACACTGTCCCTCCAACAGTGCACGGGTATTGTGAAAGAGGTGGTTGCACTATTGGTGTGACAGTTTGAACGGTATTTAACGCCTGGGGTACTGTAGAATCTGATGCGGTAAATGGCGCGGTGGTTGGAGGTGCCATTCTCCAGTTATTCATATTGTGTATATAACGAACTGGATGTGGATGGTTGAAGGATGGTTGATTTGTTGAAACATGAGTTGAGTAATTAATACTCGCTGGTGGAGTAGTAATAGGAATCAGGTTCACCGGCTGGGTTGCCGTATTGACTGTTGTATTAATTGGGACAGAAGCATCTAATGTGGGGACCATTGCTGCTGGCATACGTGGAATGAAAGGAAGCGGGGGCGAGGACGGGGGCGGGGGTGGTGGCGGCGGCGGTGGGAGAGGTTGAGAAGGAATCTTCAAATTATGAACGGTAGATGATACCACCGATTGTAATGGTAGGCAAACGCTTGGGTTGCTACTGGATGGAAAAAGGTGGACATTTATTAGATCAACCGTGCTTGGTGGTAGAGACAAAGAAACCAAATTGGCGATGCCCGGAGGTTGAGGTTTTTTGTCGGGGAACAATAGTTATAGTTGATGACGAATGTGTATAGAGTGCTTCATCTACCCAATCTTTTGTTCGGGTTTGAGCGACAACTTGTTGTGTTCTACTCGAAGGCAGAGCGGTTTTATTGATGTCAGTATCAATGTTCGAATCATCATCCATTAACTCTGTTTCGACTAATTTAGCCTCATTGAGCTTTCGTTTGTTCTCCTCAACAAATGTCTCAAGAGCCAATTCGTTTTCTTTTTCTTTTAGGCGGATACCTGTTTCATTTTGTCGCTGGATTTCAAGACGTCGCAATTTTGCTATTTCGAGTTCGCGTTTGCGCTGACTGGAAGTCATCGAAGACGCTCTAGAGTGCAGGGAACTATATCGGGTGGACCGGCTGACAGTTGAAGCAGCTCGCGATGCTTGCGGGTCAGCATCTCCAGTCTCTGGAAACAAAGTTTTCGCCATTTCCAAGTGCTTAATTGACAATTCCAGCATTTCATCTCGAGCGCAAGTAATGCTGATCAACCAAGTCTCAAGATCAGCGAGAGCACTGCTAGGTTCTAGCGTTTTTTGAGCAAGAATGCGAAGTTCGTCGTTTTTCCTTATTGCGTTTTCTATTGCTATTTGGCACTGCTGGATAGACCTTTCAAATTTGACTGTCCCTACCTTTGCTAAGAGTGAAACTTTCAGCTCTGAATAGAGCCTATTAAATTCCTCCTCATATTTCCTACGTCCGTCAAAACACCTAGACAGCTTCTGAGCTTGCTTATCTGTCATGACTTAGCTTTAAATGAAGGAAAAGCGGGCGGTTGTGAACTATCGAAAAAAGGGGATTAAAAAGTCAAGTGTGATGTCACTCTTCACATCTGCTCAGAAAAAAACTGGAGTTGCAACAAAGATCGTCACACTTTACTTTAGAAAGGGGGGTGGGGAAGTTCACCTTTACAATTTAGAGCGAGCGGAAATTATAAAAAAAGGAAAACAGTAATTTAGAATTAAATTACAAATTGAAATACATTGACACTACAAAAAAAATCAAAGGTTCTTTGCTGCAGATTCGACAGCTAGCCGGCGGTTGCGTTCGGCACGACGCTTTTTTTGAGAGGATCACTTTTTTTGTTCTTTATTTTTCTTAAGTTTACCGTATTACTTCGGACTATCGAGAAAGAGTTTAGTTCAAGGTCAGTTTCTTGGTGAAATTGGAAGTAATGACGGAGTAAGCGAGTGTCTTTCTGCTTACGCTTAGAGATTAAGTCTAGACTTCTTAAAGATTAAGACTTCTTAAAATTAAAATGCCCGTTGAGCAAAGCAAATCGTAGATATTAGGAGTTTGGACTCGTTGACAATATACAATTGCAGCAATATTACTTTTGTAATAAAGCAGAATGTTTCGCAGTTCGAATTACGTGAGTGCTGTATCGTTGTTTCTATTGTGCTTGCTGATTGAATTGTTGATCAGGTCGTGCCAGATTATTATATCAATTCTATGGGCTAATTCGAGGTCTAAAAAAGTTTGGGCGCGTTTTGATTGGTACTTGCAGTTCAGACTTAAACCACCAAGGGCATCAGTATTGCGATATACGGTTTTGCTCGGCCATACGTAGCGTTTTATGAGCATGAGAGAGCGAGCTAGCGGCTAATATATACATTTACGACGGCATTCGACAGGATAAAAACAATCTGGAGGGAATCAAGTCAACCGGATTTTGAGAATCTCACACCTGCTCAGAAACAACCGGAGTTGAAAAACTCAAAGGGATTGACTTGATATAGTGCTAAGGGTCTGTACACTGCGTAGTTTTGCAGTGCTTACGTTTGCCGGGTTGTTTTTTTTTCGCAAAAAAAATGACAAAATTTTTTTTTCTTCTTATCGTCTACGTCAGTTTGGTTCCGAAATTAGACGATTTGGGGTCGATTTCGAATTTTCAATTTTTTGCGAAAATTTTCTCAAAAATTTTCACAAAATTTTTTTCTAACGGGTCGGAACGGTGGGTTCGGGTTTGAGTTATCGACTACTAACTATAAACTAGCAAATGAAACCAAAATTTTAACTTTTAGTCAAATTTTTTCGATTTTCGATTTTGGATTTCAGATTTTCTGGGTGGGGTATTCGGATTAGACTATTGGCAAAAGCATGGTAAACATAATGAAATCAATATTTTAGCACACTGAATGGATTTGATGGGTCACAATAAAAAACTTTAAAGGATCGTAAAACAATTATAGCTCTGGTTTATGAAGAAACTAAACTGAAAAGTTACGTCCTACATTAGTTTTTTGTCAACTTCGGCCATCAAAAACGGTTGGGGAGACTCCTGTCTCACTTGCAGGTAGCTGTCTGCATACACCTTCGTGAAATTGCACAATCACCTTTCACTGAGGTACTTCTCACTCACAAAAAACTGAGTCGTCAAGGGTTTCGTCTGGTTTGACGTCGATTGTCGTCGGACCATGTTTCCACCAGTGTTCGGTCTGTGGTGGGTCGGTCGAGTATATCGTCGGTCTGTAGATTGGCTGTATGCATCTCGATTGAGAACACGATTGTTCAATTTATATATATTTTTCAATAATTATCGAAAATCATTAAGAGGAAACAACGGAATAATATCTGTTTCGGAACAAAATTATCAAGTTTTAAACGAAATCGAACTCGAAAGCGACTTTATTGTCACTACTTTTGCCAATAAGTGGGGATTTTCACGCTTGCCAGAAGTTAGAAGTCAATTCTGGCCAAAGTCTAATTAAGTTCATGTCCAGAACAAAATTTGACTTAGGAACATTTTTTATCCGGTTCAAATCAAGTGTATTCCAAGTTTTTTAGTAGTAAAATACTTGGAATGACCGGGATTCAAACCGGCGACCTTTCGGTTTCAGGTCAAGTACGTTACCGCTAGACTAGCTGGTCTTGATATGCTTTCATTTTAGTTTCAATCTTGAACAGGCCTTACTTTTATTCTTTTTTTGACTAACCAATGTTATGTTTCAGTGCGCACTGTACAGCTTGCAGTGTGCTAAACGACATGACTACCACATTCACTGCCGATTCACTGCAGAAAAAAGATCGACGTGACACGAAGCACGAAATCATTGCATTTGTGGAAGAAGACTCTGTGGGCACCACAAAGCACTTCAAATCCGAAGTCTGGAAGACATTTAAACTTGTGAAAGTTGTCGCCTCTGGATTCAATATTCCGAGCGGGCTTTGCGCATTTCCGGTACAGAAGAGATAGAACTATACAAGTCTCTCTCAATTGCAGTTGCAGATTGTGATGTTCTTCAATTTTGGAGAAAGAACCCTGACAAGCTTCCACTGTTGTCCAGAGTTGCGCGAAAGGTGCTTGGAATGCAGGCCAGTTCCGGGCAGTCGGAGAGGCTTTAGTCTGATTGCGGTCTAACGGTATACAAAAGACGGGCAAAACTTTCCCCTACAACCGTTGAGGCAATTGAAATGGTTTCCATGGCTTTTAAAAAAGGTCTTTATAAATAAGTAAAACAATTAATTAAAATTGTTTTGAAACAAATTTGTTTTTTTTACCAAAAAAGCAGCAACGGGCCGATATTTAATAAATTCCCTGTTTATCGGGCCGCCAACGGGCTCGACTTGAATTATATCGGGCCGGGCCGGGCCTCAATTCTGGCGGCCCGTTAACAAGTCTACCTTCTTTGGTCAAATTTTTTATCATCAAATTTCATTGAGAAAAAACTAACGAAACAAGAATGCAAGCTGATAATACTGTAATGCAAGCAGGTAGTAGTTGCGGTAGTATAAAAAAGTTAACTTTCAAAAAGCAGTAACAAAGAGCTAGATGTTTTTTTAAAGAAACCAGAAAACAATTTCAAATGTGAAGAAAACGTCTGAAACTTTAACCATCTAAGCACCAATTGAAGACGAAAAATGGCTATTCTCATAATTTATGGAATGAATACGGAAAACTTTTACTGAAACAGAATCCTAGAATTTACCCTTCGCAGAACGCTGTAAGTACTTAACCAAAAGCTAAGTTGGCATAAGAGTTTAATCTGTAGCCTGACGGTTATCGTCGCGAAAAAGTGAGTTTAGCATTACTTACATAAACTTTTGGTTTGTTAAGTATGGTAACCGCGAACAATCAAACTTGAGCATGAACAATTTAAATGATTTTTACCTTAAGAAACGCAAAAAAATTCGTCACGATTTTCAAAAACTTGGGTCTTTAACGCAGCGATCTAAACCACGACCTGAATAAGTGTTCTCACTTCGCTCACTGATAGCAAACAGCTGTAATTTCAGTGATCTCAAAGAAATTGAATTGTTTAAATCACCGAATTGTCTTGCAAAAACGCTTGAATTTTCGACTTATGTAATTAACTTTAATGGTTTTCAGAAACTTCGATGAAATCAATCCAACTGGTGAACACTGGTTCAATTGATAATTTTTTATATTGTGCTGCTAACTCTCAACATCAAAGTCTATTCTGTCATTTGATCCCTGATATTCGAGAGCGTTATAAGACTTCCACTTAGCAAAACAAATTGTATTGAAAACAGAAATTAAAAAAAAATCGAACTTATTCCCTAGAAAAAAAACGAACCAACTTAGCCAACAGACCGTTGGAAAAAATCAAACATCAATCCACTTTCGAAATTAGAAGTTGATGACGTTTTTCGTGACCTTTAAACTTTCGCTGACCGACAGCGGAGTTTGCCTTCCTTTTAACAAAGGAAATGAACTGAACTTAAAAACAAATCAAAAGTAAAAAAACGTCATTTTAAAGTGAAATTCACATCGATCCTTATCTTAAGACACTATATAAATAAGTACATGAATTTCAATGCTTGATACTTAGAAATTGAGGATCATTAAAATTTAGGCTCTTTTCCAGTCCCCCCCCCCCCCCCCTTTGATTTTTTCTGAAATCCAAAATTTAGTTTCACCGAAAAGAATGACTTGAGTTAGCTTTACATTTCAAACGGTGGTCGTGTAATATGGCACTTCCTCAAGCGATGGCCATTCATAACCAATCACTTGAAATATAGAATTTACAACCTGAAATGCTGCTTGCTTTGAAAAAAGTCTCCGAAAACTTCAATTCACAAAACGAACTATCTAAACTGTAGAGAAAAACAAAAATATCAAATTAATCTCTCGTGTATAAACTCTCCAAGTGATCATGATAAATTTTTTACTAATAGATAATTCGGCTTTTATTACTCTCAACACAAAGTTTTATAATCACGAAACAGAATGTCATTTTCCTTGAAGATTATTTATGATATAACTAATTAACTAACTTACAAGAATTTCTACTAATTCAAGGTTGTCATTATTTCGTTGTCGTTACAACACACATTCGAATCATGGATCTGAGATGTAAAATCCGCGAAGAATAATCTAGAAGATTTTATCATGTTCGCGATTTCAGTATAATTATCAATAATCAAAGAAAAACAATGAAATAGTTCTTAACAATGGCTGTTAAATAAATTACAAATCCGAATCTAATCGGACGCATTTTTAAATTGAAGTGTGCTTACGAAAAGACTTGAACGATACAAAAATAGCATAGATAGAATTTTCCAAAATTTAGCGTGAACTCAGTTGAACTTTTGATTTAGTGGATGTGAACTAGCGTATGAAAGAAGGCAATTATCAAAGAAATGATAGTGTGTGATTTATTTAGGGCGTTGGGGTCCTTACTTCTATGCACGACATGAACATCTTTCACGGTAAGTTTTGATATCAAAGAGTCTTTCAGGCTAAATAATCGATCAAGGAGTCTTTTAGGCTAAATAATCGATGTGGTCGTTGGCGACAAGTTCGTTTGTCGTTGGGAAAACGTTTGGCTCCTCGTCATGCTGTTTCTTTGCAGCGAACTTCTGTTTATCGTGCTGGTAGCCGAAGCGTCCATTGGCACTGTAGTTGCCATAGATCCGGACCTCGGAACCATATTATGGCCCCCATAAATTTGGAAGCGGTTCATTCGCGGATCAACTCCTCTCGATAAACTTCCAAAATTGGAATTTGGTTTCTCCAAGTAGAAGTTATTTGAGATGGATCCGGAGCTTCGATGCAGGTTCCTGTTTGGCAACGTCGAGCAGTTGGCGTTCGCATTAACCTGGCTTTCAGATCCCATAAAAGAGCTGTCGCTTCTCTGCGTCTGGAACACAATACTTGGGTGGTTTAAGGCACCGTTGGACTGCGGGGTTGTCGGGATGATTTCGGGGTTCTTTTTAGACTTGCACTGGACAATCGCTGTTCCGAAGAAAAACTTCTGACCCCCTGAGCTGGAAGGCGTTTCAAACATCACCGTCATCGGTGCCTTGTTTTTGTCTCTGAATGGCTGGTAGCAGAGAGTCTTAGCGCAGTACAATTGCCGACCAAGCATCTGGATATTTCTCAAATTATTCTTTTTCTGGGTATTTTTACTCGGAAGACTCAAGTACCTTGTTTTCAAGTCCGCCTTTTTACTGTCGAACTGGTCAGGCAAAGGGTCAATTTGGGACTTGAAGTGGAAATCAATCTGAACAGTCGGACATGATGACTCCTTTTCGCTATTTTGGGCCAGATTCTGGTTGTCATCTCCAATCAAAACAGTGTAGCATTTTATAAACAGAAGAATCATAGAAGCCGCACAGGCGAAAAAATAAATTATAAAGGATATTACAGCAGGTATCGGAAGTCTCGTTTCTGATTGGACTTGGTAAATAATTCCAGAAGCTAGATCCGTTCTTTTAACGCCATTCACTTCGGCCGGATTGTGAATGCCAAAGTAGTACTGTTTTTTCTTCACGCCAGTGACCGAATTTCGGTTATTTTCATTCACTGGTAGTAGAACTTCAAACCTTCCCGTAATATTCTCAGCTATCAGGATAGTCTTATTTGGTCTCAAATTAACATACATTGCTTTTTTCTCTGCATTAAACTGTGCGTTCATGACATACATACTTTGTCGCTTCGTTAGACTCTCGAGTAGTTTTTGGTTATTATTTAGTTCTACTGTGTCATTGGTGCCTTCCACTAACTGCGCCGTAAATTCGGGCTTATTGTTGGCCAATCTTCTTTGTCGTTTGGCGTAGTGGACAATTTCAGATGAACTTGACGCCGGTGGGATCCTAGTAGCTGTAACTTGACCTGGCGATGGTGTAGTTCTCGGTCTTCGCTTTCGCGGCGGTATCAGATAACCATTGGCATCGTAGAGCATGATAGGCGACAATTCATTCGACTGGTCCTTTTTAACCATTCTGTAGTCATCTGATACGTACAAATCCACAGATCCCTGACTGATCTCGAGTACCACGCGGTGCATTTGACGTCCCGTTTTCACTTCCGGGTCGACGAAGAAAAAAGTGGCTTCACCCACTTTCAGACCAATTGTTTGATCTACAACGTTGTCATAAATAATGTGCGTCGTTGTGAGCATGAACGTATTTGTCCAGCATTTGAGCTCTCTGTAGCATTGCCTTCCATTTGCAGGTTCACCCTTGTACTTGAAAGCAATCTCCACCATAGGTTTTTCGCAAATGGAGCACTATAATAAAATCAATATTAACGCAGAAAACGCAATACAGAAAACGCAATAAGTTACGCGAATCAATTATCCTAATTGGCTGAGTGAGCAGTTTGCACAACCATAATTTTTTCTAAAATTGGAATAATTGAGACTTAAGGATTCAAACCACCTCTAGATGGACCTATAGCATACAACACGTGAGCACAGTGTTAAGACATTCACTTCGCGATTGTCAGATCGTATAACTGATCCCCTGCCATGGCAATGATAGTGTATGAGGACCCACATGCTGATGTCTACTGCAGCCTGACCGACTTCGGCTGCATTAGTGGTACCAAGTGAAAATTCTAGACGCAAAAAAGCGACCTTGAGTCCCTAAAAAGAGCATCGCTCAACAAAGAACTGTGTGGAATGTGGGGAAATAAGAGAAACGGACTACGCTTAGACAGGGTGCCAAAACCTTTCATAGATTTATGAATATTATGACTCAATGACCTTCTCAACTGTACCATGTCGACTTGCTGTCTTGGCTATTTATAGCTTACTAATAGTATACACCAGTTAGCAATGAATTCTCTCAAACAAAGTTATGTTGGAGAATTCGCTCAGTTATGTTGGAGAAACTTGTAGTATAACAGAGGGTTTGCTTGTATAAAAGATCTGATAAAATAAAGTCTATCGAATCACTGAATAGAATTTGATCCTGAAAATGAATTGATCTAAACATTGATCCTGAAAATGAATTGAGAAAGTTTCAACTTTTAAAAATATTGCCAATCGAAGATTGGAAAAGAGTAGTGAACGCAAGTAAACATAAAAAAAAACAGACATTCTTGAAAAAATCAAAACTTTAGAATTTTGAAGAAAAAAAATGATGCCTTTTAAGCTCTTTCAATTTCTAGATTAATTTATGATTGGTGCTTTTTGATAACATGAACCCAACTTGAGAAAACTGGATCAATAGATAGTTTTTTTCTGCTGGGAATTCTTGAAAACAAATCGTTCACGTTTTTCTCGAAACTAGAAATCGTTCACGTTTTTTTTTCACGCCATTTCCACGGTCGTATTTGGAGAGTGCTATTTACGTCACTTTCAGAAGACGAATTTAAATTGCACTCAAAAAGTGCATTATATCCAAGTGCATCAATAATTTAAGACTTTTTCCTGAAAAAAAAACAAAAAAAATCAGCAAGTCCTAAACATAAAAAACGCTAACTTTCTTGAAAAAATTTCGCAAATTTCGAAACACAAACTTTCGAATTAGAAAGAAAAAACCAGATGGCCTTACAGTTCTTTTTATTTGTAGAACAATTTATGATTAGCACTTTTTTTGATATAATTAACTCAGTTTTAGAAAATTGTATCAATAGATAATGTTTTTATTCTGCTGCAAAATCTGAAAATTAAATTCCACTTTCGAAACTAAAAGTCACTCCTGTTTTTCGCGACCTTTACACTTTTGTGTTCGATAGTGGACTTTGCTGAACTTCCTAAGTCAAACCGCAAAAAAAATTGACCGTGGACAAGTTTTAACTTTTCCCCAAAAAAATTCAAACGAAAAATCATCAAGATCTATTTCAGAGTATTCACTACGTGCATGACTCTTAAAAAGCGTTTAATAATATTGGCGAATACAATCTGGCAATAAATTTTGACGCAGTACAGTCTAATATATTGTGTTTCGCCATGGACAGCACTGGAGCTACATCTCTAAGTTTAAAATGATAAATTCGAATTCTGCGAATAGCAGAGGCGCTATAAACTGCTATCAAGCTTGTGTTGGTCCGTTTTCTATAATTTCCTCACATTCCAGAAGTATATTTAGTTCAGCGAAACAGTTTTTATGCCACACAAGGCTGTTTTTTGTCTAATAGAACTTTTACGTGGTACCACTATTGCAGCCGTAATTGGCCAGAATGGGGTAGACCTGAAGCTAGAGGTCAAGTGAGAGTTTTTTCTCTAACACCTTCATAGCCATGGCAGCGGATCGAATCACGATCCCAAAGTAAACATCTTAAACTTTGCAAGGGCCTCGTGATCAAAACATTATGTATGCTTACTTGTAGTGATGCTGCACATGTACTCCTAAGTCTCTCTTCAATACTATTGGACTTGCACTCAGCCGGAGTCTGAGTGTTGCCTTGGCAGTCGCAGTCCAGACCTGTCTCTGGATCGCACAGGTTTCCGATCGCGTGTCCATTACATTGACAGGGAACACACTCATTGGTACCTGGATGCTTGTAGTAGCCTGGCTTACACTTCTCGCACAAGTCTCCTGCCGTGTGGTTTTGGCACATTATGCAGATCAGATTGCTCGTGTTCGATTCGTTCGCTTCTGGACCGTGCATGATCAAGTCGTCGAAAGTACTCTGCGAACAAAAAAGAACCCTGGTCAACAATTGAGCACAAAAAATGTATCTCAATATTCCAAACTTGGCTAAACTAGAGAAAAACAATTTCAACTTCCTTATTTACGTATATAATAATCCACAGAAAAATATTTTGATCAACTTTGCAGGAAGAGGTAATACAAGAGTCAGGGGCGGATTTAGGGGGGAGGGGCGCCCCCCTTCCTTAGGGATTCGACCCCCTGCCGACCAAAAGGGTCCCCCCTTTGTACTATTTTGAGATATCCATTTTTGGCTGACGGACCCTAAAAAGTTCAAAAGGCGCTAATGTATATTAATTCCGAGGGGGGAGCGCGCGCCCAAAAAACGCAATTTTTTGGTCAAAATTTTCCAAAAAGTGCCTAAAAACGCCTTTTTTGGTTTGTTTTTTTTTCAAAATTTTGCCTGCGGCGCAAAAATTTGGCCAAAACAAGGTCTTCATAGTGCATTGGGAGCTCGGAAAATCAGTTTGGAAGACCTCAAAAAAAGATCGACAAAATTTTTTAAATCCGCCTCCTCCCCCCTCGAGAAAATCCGAGATCCGCCCCTGATAATAGTGATGATTTCCTTGTCACAAAATAGAAATTTATAAAGAAGCTTATCGATGATCATCTAATTGCCATTAAATGCGCTCATTCGCAAAAAATCCATCGATAGACTACATACACGACCAGGGGCGGATCTAGGATTTTCTCGAGGGGGGGGGGGGGGGGGCGGATTTTCAAAAAATTTTCCAAAATTTTGACCTTTTTTTTAGGTCGACCAAATTGATTTTTCGAGCTCTCATAAAGCACTGTTTTGCCCCTATTTTGGCAAAATTTTCTGCACCGCAGGCAAATTTTTTAAAAAACAGTCAAAAAAGCCGTTTTTGGGCACTTTTTGAAAAATTTTGCGTTTTTTTTGGCGCGCGCACCCCCTCAAAGTTAGTATATATTGCCCCCCCCCTAAATCCGCCCCTGTACACGACAATACGTTAACTATCATGTAATCTGTATAACAATATTTTATAAAATTTTCAATATTCGATATCTCTTGTATTAATTCTGGAGATAAAATTTGTCTGCAGCCTTCAACATACCATTAAGTCCTCGTTGTTTGTCAAATGACTGAACTTCTTTTCATACATCGCTCTGTTGATACAATAGTCCGATTTGCCATTGCATAAGGAGGAACACTTTTTACAAGCATTCGATGAAGGCGAAGTCGCATTTCCGTAGTATTTCCTCACACATTTCTCACAATTTGTTCCTCCAGTGTTGTGCTGACAATTCAGACATGGTTTGTAGAGATCATTTGAACATACACTGTGACCATGACATGCACAGCTTGTTTCGCACTGGGCTCCTTTATAGCCCAAGTCGCACTTGCACTCATTCGGCTCAACGCACTTTCCATTTTTGGAACAGGGAGGTTTGCACTGAGGCTCACATTTTCCTGTTTTATCGTTGATCAGGTAATCGTCTTTGCACACACATTCGAAGCCCTAAAAATATTCCCGTTTTAAAGTCAATGCCAATTGTTGGCAATATCGATGACCTTGAGCTCTCTTACCGGTCTAACACTGAGTTTGACTTTTTACATAAAATTCTTTAAAATTTGATTTCCGCTGTCAAAATGAGCATTTATTGGTTAACCGTCGCCAACAATGTTAAAAAAATGGCAAAAAACTCAAAGAAACCGAAAGAAATATTGCTTTCTTCTGAACAGTTTCTAGCAAAGAGGCGAAGCGGAGCTTCGCACCACTTGCGATAGCACATAAAAATAGCATTCAAGCTAGCAGACAGGAATGGAAAGAAAGGAGAGCCAAAAAGAACAAAAAAAATGAAACGTAAAAACAGGTAGTCCAAAAACAATAAAACATACCGAGCGGCAACAGCCCATAAATTCCCGGCGAACCGAAAACAAAACTTTTGTCATGAAAAAGTTTGAACTACAAATTTATATCTAAGATTTTTAGCATTATTTGCGATCCGGAGGAGAGCAGAAAAACTGTTCAATTGAAACGACCCAAAATTAGGCCACTAAGCCGATAAAATATAACCCGAAATTATTTGGGCAAACGAAGTTTTTAAGCGGAAAAAAAGGAAAGTTTATAAAGTCAGTCTAGTAAAATTACAAATTGTTGGAGTAAATCAAAACATAGTCAACAGACAGTTGAAACGGAGTCAATGAACGCAAGTAAACAGGAAAAAAATGACTTGATTTTTGAAAAAATCTGGACTTTCCAATTTCAAAGAAAAATAGATTCACTTAAAGCTCTTTGAACTTCTAGACAATTTATGGTTGGATCTTTTTTTGATAAAATTAACCCAATTTGAGCAATCTGGATCAATAACTTAAACTTTCATTTTTCTGGGGAAACACCTTTGAAACTAAAAGTCGATCACATTTTTTCGTGAGCTTTACAGTTTTCAAGAAATCAAAAGTCACAAAATCAAAAGACCTTCAAAAAAATTAAAAGTCAAACCTCGAAAAAATAAATTGGAGCCTGAACAAATTTGAAGACTTTTCCTGAAAAAAAAAAAAACAGAAAATCATCGCGATCTATATAAGAGTCTGAACTACTTTCACCGACTCTTAAACAATAAAAGCAGTTACAATGAAAACTGCGTACAGCAAAAACAACAATTCTAAGATGTGGGTGTCAAGCTTTTATTAGTTAGTTTTTTTTAATATTTATTTCAAGACAAAAACGCAAATTAAAACCTTTCTTTTTATCATGGAAGGGGCAGGGTTCTGATAATTTTAAATTGAACCGTTTCGTAGATGTTCAGAATTCTGAGACACGTTTTATGAGCAGTTCAATTTTAAAATTATCAGCACCCTGCTGCAGGGGCGGATCTAGGATTTTCTCAAAAAAAAAGTCGAACATTTTGACGACTTTTTTAAAATTAGGTCGACCAAAACGCTTTTCTGAGCTCTCATAAATCACTGAAAAGACCCTATTTTGACAAAACTTTCTGCGCCGCCATATTTTTAGGGTCCCCACCAAAAAAAAAAAAATATATATATATATATATATCAAAATAATACAAAAGGGGGACCCTTTGGGTCGGCAGGGGGTCGAATTACTGAGGGGGCGGGGGGTATTATTGTCTTGAAACAACTGAAAAAACTAACTAATAAAATCACACAACTCTTGTCGACAAGACAACTTGCGGAACTATTGAGCTTCTGAACTACTTTTGTAAAAGCAATTCTCACCTCTTCCTTGTCCTCGCATCTCTCAGTCTTACTGTCACAGTCATGGTGGTGGTTCTTGCACTCATTCTCAGGTGGACAGTCGGTGTGCGACCAGGCGTGGCCCCTGAGAGCGAACAGTTCGTAGTGGTCCAAAGTCTGCTCCTCCGCCGGACGACTCAACAGGTGGCTAATCACACTGTCCGATGTACAGCGCTGTTGTCTGGGTCCATTTATTCCACCTTAAACACAACATCATTCCACCTTTCTTAACTTTTCTGTTCGTTTTAACAGTAAGAAAAACAAATTAAAAGCAATAGATTACAAGAATTTGCCGCAGTAGAAAGTAAAATTATTTTCAAATGAAGATCTTTGCCTCAGCCAAAGTCATTAGGGGATATAAACATACTTCACAAGTTAGTAAAGCTCTTTGCATTTCAAATACTTTTCATGATAGCACTTTTTCGTCAAATTATCCCCATTAGAGAAAACTGGATCGTTAGGATTTTTTTTTATTTTGCTGGGAATGCATAAAAATTAAGTCCATGTATGAAACAAGAGTTCATTCACCTTTTTCGTGACATTTGCACTTTTGCTGATCGATAGTGGAGTTTGCCTTCATTTAACAAAGGAAATGAAGTAACAACCTTAGAAAAAAATTACCAAGTGAAAGTTCTAGACGACAAAAAAACGAACTTCTGTCGCACAAAAGACCTTCGCTCAACAAAATAACTCAGTCTGGAATGCGGAGTTAAGAGAAACAGACTATTTACAGATCATCTGCGAATCGCAGAAATAACGAAAATTAAAATTTGAGCAAGAAGAAATTTTTTAGATTTTTTCCTGAAAAAAAAACGAACTAAAACTCCCTGAAGACCTAAATAAATGAAAGTCATGCTGTTCTTATACACTTAATGAGTTCTGAAAATACAACTATACAAACTTTCCAGAACACTGTAATATTAGCAAATGAAAACGATCAAATGTAACAAAAAATAACTAGCGCATGACTCGTGCCAACGGTGCTTTGAACTGATTGTTGAATAAGAAAGGAGCTTATTAAAATATATTAAAAAAAAACAACAATGCAACCGTTAAATTTAACTGTACCCAACCATCAGGGTTTTCTATTTCTCGGAAACCAAAAGAAATTGCGCAGTCATTATTGGAGGACATATCTGTAGCTCTTGGGAATAACATCAGTTATAATAATTGTACGTTAGCAGACAAATTTGGAGGCTACTCCTGCAAACTTTGGGAGTACTTTAAAATCACCCCCATTAAAGTGTTGAGAACTTCATTTTTCAATCTAGGTTTTCGTTTAATTTCAAAAAAAAACCAAATCTTGAAACAAAAAGGATTTGACCAGTCATATTTGGAGGCCAGTTTTGCAATTCCAGAAGGTACTCTGACAGCAGCGCATTACAGAGTTGAAGCTTTCAAGTTATTTTAAAATAAAATGAAAAAAAAACCATAGAAAACGATCTCGAAACCAAAAGGGTTTAAGTCATCATTATTGGAGGTCGAATTTGCAACCCCATAGCTGCCCTCCAAAAGATTGAAACTTTCAGATTCTGTTTTTCAAATAAGCTTTTTGAAAAAACAATGAAAAAAATTCATAAACGACATTCGGAAAGCAAAAGGTATTGAACAGTCAAATTTGGAGGCCAGATTTTCAATTTTATAGCTTACCCTGACAGCGCCCCACCAAAGATTGAAACCTTCGAGCATTTTCTCAGTTTTTTGAATAAATGAAAGAACCATAAAAAACCCCACATTTCGGGAACCAGAAGGATTTGAACAATCATATTTGGAGGCCAGATTAGCAAATCTTGAGTGCAACTTGAAATCGGCCCACCATAGGGTGAAGAATTTCAAGTTCTGTTAATTTTTTTCAAATCCAAATTTTTGAAAAAAAAAATTGAAAAAGTTATAAAAAAACGCCATATCTCGAAAACCAAAAGGATTTGGGCAGTCATAATTGGGAATAAAGATAGGCAAAATAAGTAATCTGATTTTTACTTATTAACACTTAGAGAACGGGTAATTCTAACCTTCCCAGCAAGCGCCCATTCCATACTCTTGGCGACCACTTTGCAATGAGCACCATCCACAGTGAGTCATCTTTTTACACGAAGAGCATTTTCTCTGATCTTCGCAGAGTTTTGGGCAGCCCTCGGTTGAATGTCGCACCACACGACCGCACTCTCCCGCTGCACATTGAATCGCAGCAAACGTCGGGCTGATACACTCGTTTAGCCCTTGAGCCCAGTAGCATTCTTTCCGCCCGCCGTCCGCGCCTCCCGAGTTCAAACACGACGAGCAATTCTCGTACGAATGGCATGGAGCCGGGCAAGTTTGTTCTATATTCACCGCTAATTTTTGAATAATAAGAGGGTAACAACCCCAGTCAAAATTTGAGTGTGGATCCATCTTAATCACCGAACTCTGTATTTGGTTCTGAAACATTCGGCTCCAGAAACATGCCGAAGACACGGTGCACTTGCCACAGTCCGACGCCAGGCACATGTTCCACTTCGAGCAAGACCGCGGCTCATAAATTACATTGTGATCGGCAGAAGGATTCTTAGCATCACAAGCTTCGCCTTTTCGTTTACATGAATTTTGAGTATCGCACCATTGACATTGTTCGCGCGAGCTTATGTGGCCTTGATCCTCTAGAAAATCGGAGACACATTGTTCACATGTTCTGTGTTGGGAACACGAGGCCCTGAATTTCCGCGGCAACGATGGGAAGTAATTTCTTGCATCCGCATCGACCCAGCATTCGTCGTTATTGGCTCCATAACGTGAACGGGAAACACAAATAAGTGAGCCCTTTCGCGTGTAAGTCGTACTGTTCAAACAACAGGAGCCGAAGCCTCCGCATTCATCAGGCGAGGGTTTTATGGCTTCACAATAAGTACATCCTGGAAGTCTCTCGCAATCTGCTTTGTTGGTTCCATGTTGTAAATTACAGATGTCGTCCGGCATTGAAAGCTTGTGCATTGATTGGAAAGTGACACCATTGAAGCCTCCGTATATGTAAATATCAGATCCAATCGCCACCGCTGAGTGTCCGATCACAGGTTCGAACCTGAGTTTCCCGAACACGGAGTTTGAGAATGAATGGCGCTCCAGTAACCATGTGTTGCACTTAATCACGTAAATCATAACTTCATTCGTGAAATCTTTTTGATCCGTTCGCCCTCCGAGAACAACCATGTAGTCAGATACTATTACTGCTTGATGGAACACAATAGCTGGTAATCTGTAGAACAAATTATCTTTGGGGTACACGACACTCCATTTTGCCGGTTCTTTACTGCTGTCAGACCCGTCGTTGAACTCACTGTATGTCAATGCATAGAGCTCATTCGACATCACAACCGAATTCCTCCAGTAAACAAAACCACCGTATACGTAAAACGTTTTGAACGGTTCGTAGTAGACAGTCGTATGTCCGAAAATTCCTATGGGTGTCGATCCCGCAGTCGGAACTGCCGACCACGCTTTTTTCTCAATGTCGTACTGCAACGTATAATTGTTGAAACCATGTTCCGGACTGTAGCCTCCAATAATGACAAGCAACTCAACTTTCTTCGACGGGTTACTCTGGTTATGAATTTTAACATAATTCATCGTATGTTGAGCAACAGTAGGAATCCAGCTATGACCTGGCTCGGAGTATGCCGGGTAATCGTCTTTGGACACAGGTGACATCTTCAGTTTGTCATTTTGCGCTTTGGCATCAGGTATGAAATGCCAGAATGTTCTAGAACCTTTATGGTCCATTTGTTGGAGACCCCCAAAAACATAGACAGTATCGCTATCTGTGATCGCACTTGTATGATAGTATCCTCTGTATGGAATAATCAAGAATTCTGTTCTTACAGTCGTTAATTTATTCTCGTCGATCGAATATTTAATCATATCAACCGGACTATTGGCGAAATTTCTGCCTCCAATAATGTAAAGATACTTCTGACTTTTATCGACTACTATTGTATGTCCGTGTCTACCGTACTTCGCTTCTCGTCCAAACGCTCCTGGGAGTAAAATTGTAAACTGAGGTTTACTTTGATGCGTTATTTTCTGAGAGCAATCTCGACCAGTGAAGTCTTTCTTACAGCTGCAGAAATACTTGTCGTCATCTCCCACAACACAAGCGCCTTGCTTTCTTTCAATTGAACAGTTGTTTGGACAACTTGGCAGGTCACAATTCCATCCCGTCATATTAGACGGACATTCACATGCGTCGTCACCACCTCGGTTGATCCAATTTCCGACACATGGCTTATCGTGTTTTGTAATCTTGGCCGTGAAAAACTGATTGCCATCTGTTACATTGGCCTTGAAAATTACAGTGATCGTAGTTTCGGACTCTATTACTCGTGTATGACCGGACAAGGGCGAGGACTTGCCACAAAACGCTCCCAACAGTTTATCTCGTTGATTGCTGTCGCTGTTCATAGAACTGTCGCCCGTTCCTCCATCCCCGGAAAGAAATGAAGGCGTGTTTTCATAAACATACACGAAGTTCTGACTGCAATCTACGTTAAGTTCCACAATTTCGAACGTCAGTCTCGTTCCGCTGGAAATCGCAGGTGACTTGTTAGCTCCTTCTCCGTAATTTATCAGCCAGATACACGCTACTTGTTCCGGATTTTCGGCCGACGGACCCTGTTCCGAGCCTATGTATTGGGTTAGTTGTTGGTCTTTTAGCAACGGGAGTTGTGCCATGCTGTCACACACTCGGTAACATCGCTTGTCATCCGGAGATCTCGAGTAGAACCTAAAAAAAAATACCGTAAAAATATAAATTAAGGTATAAAATAAACTTACTTAAATTTATCATTCGAAAATTTTCAAGTTTCGGACCGAGTGAACTATCTCCCCCCTTAATCAATTTATTTGGGTGGGAGAAAGTTCATTTGGTTAAAAGTAACTTTTTCAGCCAATCAGATTTGAGCATAGTACATGCAGGTCTTACGTCCTGAGTTTGCCATTTAAGTTTAGGGGGAGATTGTTCATTTGGTCTATTAAGGGGGAGATTGTTCACATGGTCCCAAGTTTCAATTTGGAACCGTGGATTCTGATGTTTGAGCGCGAATTCACTCAATGATAAATAAATTTCAGTATTTCCTTAAAACAAACGACGCAGTCTTGGGATACTGTTTTATTTCACGTTTTGTGTTTAATAAACAAGTCAGCTGAAACCTCTTCGTCTAGCTAATTCTTATGGTTTTTTTCCAGATTTCCGCTGCGGTAGATGATATTCACAAAAAGAGAAGAAAAAAACAGTTTCTTACCCGTCCAATTTACACCTCTCGCAATGGTCGCCTTCCGTGTTGTTCATACACACACATTTGCCCGTATCTTTCTTGCAAATGCCTTCTTTCGGATTGCCATTTCCATTACACTCACAATCTGTACATTCACTTGATGAGTTCCTATAGAAGCCATCCATGCACAAACTGCAGTCTTTTCCAGTGTATCCTTCGTCGCATTTGAGACATTTGCCCTTACTCTTGCAGTGACTGCGCTTGTTGCATCCACAGTCGAACTGACACTGGTTTCCGAAGTACCCTTTGTCACAAATGCAAGTGTGTTCATCAGTCGTGTCGTTTTTGATGCAGTTTCCGTTAGGTCCACAAGGTTTTTCACACCTAGAAAGTATCGAATGCACAAATACGGCAACCAGATATGTTAAGAATAAAAAACAGTATAGAGCAAAGGAAGGGAAACATGAGTTTTTTTCCTAGTTTCAATTCCTCTTTTCATAATTTCATCAATGATACGTAACATCTTGAAAACACTTAATTTTATAAATTGAGATTTAAAAAAATTCCTCAGCTTTATCAATTTTCCGCATGCTAGTTCCAATTTTTTTTTTGCAAAAAAAACATCTTCGAGGCCAGCAAAACTCTTAACACAGAGGTACTAAATAGAAAACGACAAAAAAAAACAGCTCTAAAAATAAGAAAAGATAAAAAAAGCCTTGAAATATAAAACTTTTGATGTGGCCGAATGATCCGACGGCCAGGAGAATTAAAGGCCCCTTTCCTAGCATCTGCGCCACGGGCCCTTGACAATTCCCTTACACTGGCACATTAATTTGCAAATTCGATATACAGCAAAAGTGGCACCAAATTCAAATAGACTCAATTTTGCATGTAATAATTTGGAATATAAAGAACTGAAGGCATCCACGCCAACTTTGCATGTAAAAAATCGGAAAGCATCAAGCCAAATTATGAATAAATTCTGCATTTCAAAAAATTGCGATTAAGTTGGAAAGATTCAGAAATCTAGTATTATTTTTTGAACTGTTCTTTAAAACAAATAACTTTTTTTGTTTCATATGATGATACAAAAATGCATCAACTGTTTTAACCTATTTCTAATCGAATGCCAAAGCACATGCAATCAAAAAGACGTAAGTGTGCCATAAAAATTGGTAACAATTTTTGCGACTTAGGTTGGAAAAAACTGTCGTATTATTACACAACGCTCGGTAAAGCGCACAAGCCCATAAGGAATTTCGCAATTTCGAAAAAAAATTTCGCGAAACCCCAAATTCACTCCTGATACTAACAAATTCATGGTAATACATTTTTGAAGTTTCTGCTGCTATATACAAGTTTTAGGGAACTCGCTATGCACAGAACAAGTAAACATGCCACTTTCACCTCTATTAAAAATCTATGCTATGAGCAGCCCAGCCCGTATTGCAATCTACAAAACCTTGACCAAAATAGATAAAAAATTATTTAGATAAATCCATGTTTCCAACAAGCGAAGCAGCCTTTCGCGAAAAATAGCTAGAAACGGCAAAAAGGATATTTAGAAAAAAAAACAAATGTTCTGTAAAACATTTAACAAAATTTCTTAGAAAAGCGAAAATTCAGCCGACAACAGGATTCAAACTACTTCTTGAACGGACTACAAAAAATGGAGTCAATCGCTTTCGCAACTGCTCCATATCGCCTTGATGACCTGCCTAGCAACACAATCGAATGGTTTCTACCAGTTAGCAATAGCGGATTTAGGATAAACTCCTCCTCCTCTCAGGGTCAAAAAAGTGATAGAAGGAGGCGTTTACCTTCTAAAAGCGCTACTGCTATTTGGTACGAACCATTCGATTGTGTTGCTAGGCAAGACATCAAGGTATTATGGAGCAATTGCGAAGCCGATTGTCTCCAACTTTTGTGGTCCGTTGAAGAAGGGGTTTGAATCCTGTTGTCGGCTGACTTTTTGTTTTTCTAAGAACTTTCGTTTTTTTTGTTGGTTTTTTAAGAAAAATTTTATGTTCTTTTTCAGTAAACATCCTTTGTGCCATTTCTTGCTATTTTTTTGCAAAATGCTTCTTCAATTGTTGTTAACATGGATTTTTCTAAATAATTTTTCTCTATTTTGATCAAGGTTTTGTAGAGTACACTAAAGGCTGACCTGTGCATAGCAGAGTTTTTTTAATAGGAGTGAAAGGTGCATGTTAAATTATTCTGTGTATAGCGAAATTCCTAAAACTTCTTTATAAAAGCCGAAAATTCAGAAAAGTACTAACATGACTTCGTTGGTATCAGGAGTAATTTAGCATTTTGCAAAACATTTTTCGAGGCTACGATATTCCTTATGGGCTCTATTTGTTCACACTTGCGGGCTTTAGCGAGAGTAGTAAAAAATAGGACTTTTTTCAACCGGTAATACACCTTTTGTTGCACCTTCACGGCTTTTTGATAGCATGTGCTTTGGCATTCGATTAGAAAAAGAATCTTTTTACTGCTTTGGAAGAGCTCGAAAAATCAATTTGTACACCTAAAAAAAGTAAACAACATTTTCGCCAGCCCCTTGAAAACCCCTCCAACCAACCCCCCATCACTCCAGATCCTTTCCTGCCAGTTAGCAAAAGATGCGTATGACGTACATAATATGACGTACATGATATTAACACATCCGTTCGTTTGTTTAATCGAAGATAAGAAATAATGAAAAATTATGTAGAAGACTCAGCAAAAATTTCAAAAACTGCAAACAGAAGGTTTTCTAGCAAAAATGAGAAACAGTATTTTTAAAAGATAGCTAACAGACAAATGGAACAGAGTCATTGAACGCATAAAATGGACTTCTTTTTTGAAAAAAAATCTCAACTTTCCAATTTCCAAGAAAAAATAGATGGCATTAAAGCTCCATGAATTTCTAGAACAATTAATAATTGACACTTTTTTGAATGAAAATGACCAATCTGAGAAAACTGGATCTACAGATAAATTTTTTATTCGGCTAAAATCTGTTAATTTAGTTCCATAGTCGATAACATTTCTTGTGATCTTTACACTTTCACTGTAGAGCTTGCCTTCTTTTTAAAAAAATGAACTGAACTTATTAAAAAAAACCGCGAAAAAGTAAATTTGAACTTGACAAATTTTAGGACTACGTTCATCGACTCTTCAAAAAAGGAATTATTATACACACAGGCGAAACTGAGCTTCGCACTACTTGCAATTAATGGTATGACGAATCGACCAATAGAAACGATATAAGATATTTTCGGAACGACTGGAATCGAATTTGAGAAAGCTGAACCTTCAAAAAAAACGGGCTATGGGAACTGAGCAGACGGACGATGGTCTGAAAAAGCACAAAAAGCTCTAGTTTGCAAAAACCGCCCGGATTCTAACCGCAAATTTTTGCCGTCTCGATCAATTGTTTTACCTCTACACCAGATGCGCCAAAACCCTTCACGCTTTGCAGAGAGCCTTCATGCCAAAAAATGAACCCTTCATGCCGAACACACACACGCACACAAAAAAGTCTCCTTCTCATCCGAACCCTCACACACCAACACAAAAATCTGTGAACTAGCAATTTTGAGTCTCACGTAATGCATGTAATAAATTTTGCATGTAATAAATTTGCATATAATGAATCGCAAATCATTAAGCCACTCTGTGTATAAATTATGCATTTCAAAAAATAGTGAGATATATTAGAAAATTTCTGAAATCGAGATTTTATTTTTGTTATGTTGTTTGAAACAAATAGCTTTCTTCGGTTCACTTGATGAATTAAAAATTCATCAACTGTGTAAACTTATAACTATTCTAATGTCAAAGCACATGTTATCAAAAAGCTGTAAAGGTTCAATTTATTGCCAATCATTTTGTATAGCTAATTCGATGCAGCTAAGTTGCTTTAAGTCGCAACAATACTTGCGACTTGGTCGCAACAAAAGTCACAACAATATTTGCGAATTAGGTTGGAAAAAATAGAAAGTTCCTACCATAACACTGTTCTTCGCAAGTGTAAATAAGCCAAAACCTTAAGCCGACAAAAAATGAAACAAAAACGAAATTTTGACAAATCGAGTTGGTAAAATTCGATTAGGCGGGATATTAAAGGCTAACATGCTCAAAATTTGTTGACCAAAACACCTGGTAGATGAGTCCTGTGAGCAAAATTGTTTACAGGAAAAAAATCTTGTAATCAATTCCTTTACCCTTGCTTAACGCAAGGGTAATTAACAAAATATTTTTTAAAACTTCCGAGCAGATTTTCAACCAAAGAGCTCTCTATAATTCAACCAATACAAAGTCCCTACAATTTGATGGAAGATAAAAACTTACCGAGTGAATAATTGGCAAAACTGCTGTAAACATGAACATAGCCAACAGACAGTTGCAAAAGAGTCAATACACGCAAGTTAAACAGAAATAAATACTGTCTTCTGAATTTGTGAAATTCAAAGAAAAGAAACAGATCCCCTTAGAGCTCCTTGAATTTCTATAACAGTTTATGGTTGACACTTTTTGATGAAACTAACCCAATTTGAGAAAACTAGATCAAAAAGTAAAATCTTTATTTCGCTGGGAAATCTGAAAAGTAAATTCCACTTTTTAAACTAGAAGTCGATCATGTTTTACTGACCTTAACACTTTTGCTGTTCGATAGTGGAAATTACGTTCCTTTTCTGCAGAGGCGAATTTTGCATACACAAGCAAAAAAGTATGGCCGATAACGCTACTGGGAAAAACTGACTGAGTTAAACTTTGAGTCTACAAAATTTCTTAAGCGCTGCACGCCAATTATGAGTCTATATAATTGCTAAGTGAGGCAAGCCAAATATAACGCATTAGCAGGACCAGTCAATTTGAAAAAACCAACTAACATGCCTCAATTTATAGAGCGGACGAAAAAGTTCATTTAAAACAACTGACCATGCCCAGGTTCGAACCCTCGTATTTTGTTGCAGGTCTCCTTTCCTACCTCTACGCTACAGATCCATGTTACGTTTAAGCTAAGCTGCTAATTCTAATATAAAAGTCTGTGTTATTATCCTTAGCATTGGCTGTACTTAATAGCTGGTTTTTGATTGAAATGAACACTTTCAAAATGAACTCATTTTGTCGCAACGATATTTGCGTCGCAACAATAATTGCGACTTAGGTTGAAAAAAAAGAGAGTTCATACTATAACACAAGCTTTGCTTGAGTAATGATCGCTTTTATTTCTGCAGCAGTTTTGCATATTTCTTCTTTATAAATCTTTCGGCTTTTCGGTGATTATCTGCTCATATTAACTTAGCAAAATACCATATTATTTTCGCACGCTCGAACAAATAGACATATTAAACAAGTTGAAATGCACAAACTATTTCGATATAATCCCGCTTTTATATCAACTTTTTATGTAAATAGAGTACCCTGGCTATGAGCATGTATCGCTGAATATTTCGATTAAAACTCTACAACTATAAAAAAAAAACAATTGAGAAATATAGCCAACAGCGTCAAATGAAATGTAAATGAAAGTTACTTCGGCTCTTTTTCCTCCCCTTAGAGCCCTTATTTCTTCGTTTACCCCCACCGAACCTTGTAGAAATCAAATCAAAACGAGACTCACGTTTGCTTGCAGGCCATCTTTGTATGTCCGTGATCATCTGTAAACTCCTTTTTGATGTATCCATTTTTACAGCGGCACTCATAGCCGTCTTCTGTATTGACACAATGCGACCCATTCACCTCCAGGTTGCATATATTGGCGTCCAGACACTCGTCTCTGTTCGGACACTTGTGGTAGAAGTAGTTGTGATCCAGTCTGACACTACTACTTTTTGGTCTGGGTTTGTACTTTGAAAGAGAACTACTCATGGTCGTCGAGAACAAGTCAGCCGCGCATGTTTCGAATGGACCATTGAAATTGCCTCCCACACAAGACCTAGTTAAAATAATTTTTTCATTTTTTATTCGGGACATTTTCTCAACATAACTGGGAGGAAAAACCTTTGAACATAAACTCGTGTCTGAGCAAAACACAACTAAACATAATCGCAAGCGTAAATATTAACGGTGAGACAAGCTTAAGCTGTGGTATTATTGGTTTGACTACAAAACCTGTAGTTAAGGTCTTCTTGAAAAATAGTTTAGGACTTCTATAAACTTTTTCCAGTTGAAATACAATTAATGCGCTATTATGAGCAGCTCGTGCAATACACAGTCTATTCAACTTAAGTATCGAACACGTATCTCTGAACTCTGCGTAATGACCATGCGCTGAGAAATATTCCCAACCCCCATGCGTGATTATTAATCTTAACCAGCACGCCTAATTAAATGAAGCTGACTTACGATTTGCCATTTACACTGTCAAAATGATGATAAAATAAATTGAACCTTCCTCTGACAAGTATTTTTTAACCCAGAAACCAGAATAATAATTATGAAATCAAAATAATTGAGTTCAAAAAATCACCTTTTCAAAATAAAACTCGCTCGTACACATCAATTTCAACGAAATTTTAGAGCCAAAATTACAAACTTGAATTATGTTTTCGTATAAAATACCTATTTTTCATCATAGTGAACCTTCTCATATCGCAAAAAAAACTTTGCTTTGATTCTTTTTTAGATATCTTGACCAGATACACCACAGACAATTCATTTCTCAAACCCCACTAACATAAAATCTGGGCTAAAAAATAAAAAGTACCAGAAATGTTTTTCAAAAGTCAAGGAAAGATTGTACACTATGTTACGAAGAAACTGAATATGATTTTACCCGTTGTCTTCGCAAAACCCACAGCCAGGGTGATTCAAACACGAGGCACAAGTATCTTTTTCGGAACACTTCGTACACTTCGCCGGGGTATTTTTTTCCGAATACGACTTGCAAATTCCATACGAATACGCCGGCAAGTACATGTAAAATGGCATGCACTTTTGGAGACTCTCACACCAAGCGCATTCCGAGAACCTCGAGCCAGTTTCGCTTCCAATTTTGAAACACTCGCCACACGTTGCTCGTAAATGACACGGTTTCGGACAAGCAGCAGGTCGGAACTTTCGTTGCGCTTCTGACAACTTTTTCTCCTCGTCTAAATCTTGTTCTGGAGGTCTTCTCAAACATTGCACACTTGTGCTGGTTCTAGCCCACACACAACCCTCTTGGGCATTACAAGATGTGCACTCAACGTGATCTGTGCATGTTATGCAATGGTGGGGGTAAACCACTAGTCCTGGTTTCAGAGATTTTTCCTGGGGCGTTTCCCATTTGCCGATGCATTTGCGTTCACGTTCGTCCCACCCACAAACACCTACTCCTTCGCCTGTGCACTCGAGACATGAGAGAATCCGCGAGCACTGTTTGGACCATCGCGTGGGTTTTATCTGATGTATGCTGAGGTCCGAAATCTTAGAGCCATTATGATTCGTTTTGAATATTTTCAGTCGACCGTTTGCTAAAAAAAACCACACACTAAATAAAATTAAGTAATTTCAATTAGTTTTAAGCTATATTCGTTAGAAAAATGTGCCTTGAATTGGATTATATATTTTTTATTCCTTCTTTACAAGGAACGTAAAAAAAATTAATAGCACAGAATCACGATATTGGCCAAAAAGCTATTCTCCAAAACGCTAATTATCACTTTTCGGTCAGCCGAACTACATTTCCATAAAAATGATTTTTCATATCCATTAATTTCTTTGACTCATGAAAAATTAAATGTTTTAAAAGTCTGCAGACAAAAAATTGAGATTAAAGCTCTTTTTTATGTGAGCATGAAAAATGGAAACTAAAGGAAAAAAAATAAGGAAAATGTGAACACACATTTTAATCAGCACTATCCAGCCTTTGATTTACGTTAACAAAATTCCAATTCTGAGCCACAAATAATATATCTAGTGAGTGAGTATTTTCCTACTCAGCCAAGTAATAACACACTGCTCATAGTAGCGGCTGATCGTCTTTTCCTTTTAACTACTTTAAGGCGAGACAGTACAAAAGGCAAACATAAATTGGAAATAATTTTATTTTGATGCATAATATTAGCAAAAAATGTGCTCGAAAGGGGAGCTATTGTTTGCATCTTTTATCTTTAAGTCCCATTTAAACAAGACGGGGAAGTTTAAAAAAATTATACTGCTTGTTTTGATCTTTTTTTGTTTGGAGTTACCGATTTTTTTTTGGAGTTTTGGATCATTTCTTTAACTATTAACCCCCCTCCTATGGTATCTAGAAAAAAATATCCACCCACCCATTTAACATCTATCTCAACTGTTCAGGATAAGCCAATCGCAACAGAAGAAGGGGAATTGTTAAAGAGTTAAGCTACAGTTAAGGATTTTTGAAACAAGCATAAGCAAAATTTCATTTAAAAAATAGCCCACAAACCTGTAAGCATGTACTTCTCTGATCTTGCATGCTTAGTGACATTTTTATAATTCAAGTTTGCAAATTGGCATAATTTCAGGTCAAAACAATTAAGACGAATAAAGACTTTTTTAAGTACATATTTAATGACTATAGTTTTCAAAATTTCACTCTAATTTGACAGTATTATTCATTCCAATTTTATAATCCTAAGGAAAAAATAACGTAGGATTTTAACCCAATCATGTTCGGGCGTTGTACACGCAGTACTGTGCAGCTTCAATTTCAACAAAAAAAACGGCATGGGAAATCTTAATTTGGGTGGCGGAATGCTTAAGTGACTGTCGAACAATACCTTGTCGATTACTGACAGTCATATTTGCTTCAATCTGAATATCGCAGCCATCAGAGCTTTCACATTTTGTATCGTTCAAAAACAGCCACTCCTTATGCGTCAAGGAATCCGCGTCATACCAAACAGGCGCATTCTTCGTCACTGGTATCTTTTTTTCCGATATATTCACAGAAGTGTTGAGGTTTTCCAGAAGCATGGCATACACTTGGGCTTGTCCGTCAGCAGCGCCCATTAGTTCGAGAGTACCTCTGAATTGGGCTACAATTGGTGCGTGTTGATCCGGACCTCTCATTGACACTACATATCTCGGATCCATCTCAATGTCGAAGAACAGTGGGATGTCGGAACCCAGTCCAACTTTGACGTAGTCAGGGTAGTCCCAGTTCACTGGTTGGAAAAATATTTTCTCAATGAACCCTCTTGGGAAGTCGTATTTGCAGCTGTCAAGAATGTTTGTGACTCCCGTGTTATCGGGGCCAGTATTAGGACAATGAGGTTCCATCTCAGTCTGATCCGCTGCAATAACAAAAAAAATGAAACTCTGTCAAAAATTAAATACTTCGATGCTCAAACACGTCTTAAAATAACAAAAAAAAATTCAAATTCAAGCTTCTTTTTAGGTAAGAAAAACTGTAAAACCCAGCCAAAAGACAGTTAGAAAAGAGTCAATGAACGCAAAGAAACAAAAAAAATAGACTTTTTTTTGAAAAACTTCAACATTCGAATTTCAAATAAAAAATATATGGCCTTTAACTCTTTGAAGCTCAAATGCAAATAGCAATTGGCACTTTTTTGATAAAAGTAACCCAATTTAAGAAAACTGGATTATAAGGAAAAGTTTTCATTCCGCTGGGAAATTCAATTCTGTATTCTCTGGAAATATTAATTCTGAATTTTGTCTACCTTCAAGCAAATGAACTTGAACTGAACTCAAAAAGTTCATATATAGATGAGGGCATTCATATGTGCGTTTTATAGGCATGAACGCACTTCTTTGTTATTAGAGCGTTTGAAGATTATTCCTGAAAAAGCAAAGAAAAATTCATCAAGGCCTATAAAAGAGGCTTGAACTACGTTCATCGGATCTTAATTAGGTATCATAGCCAACTGACTTTAACTTCACGAATCTATCAGGGTTCACATGTTTTTGGAGCAACAATTTGAATTGGATACAACTGAATTGATATGTACTTTTCACATTCCTTTCAAACTTTGAACTAGGGAGGAAACTTTCAGGATGCAACTTTCGACCTGTTTAAATCTCGATTCGCCACGCAAGTCGTCTGATGAAAACGACATTTTAAGTTTTCAGATATTTTGAAATCGTTTGCAAAAAGACTTACAAGCAAGCAAAGCAAACACACAAACAATACAATATTTCAAGGAAGCTATGCAAATTAACAAATTGTAGGTAAATATTTCAAGTTGGTTTGATTGCATGTATCCGTCAGCAAAGGCTAAGAAGCAATAAAAATAGTATATTTAGGATAGTAATTTAATTGCTTGATTCGGTTCTTAATCAGTTAAAGTGGTTCATCGACTAATCATTAAGAATATTCACTTTCAATGCGATTTAATTTCATTGATAGCTTGAACCTCAATGTAAACGTTTTCTAGCGAATTGTTAAAACAAAACGTTGAGATATTGCAATTTTTTTTTTGCTCAGATCAGTCGGCAGAAAGATAAGGTTTTCAAAAAAAACCATTCAAAAGAAAAATCATCAAACAGTTGAACTTTTCTGAAAGCTTAGATCAGATCCCAAAAGTTTTTCCAGAGAACCATTGAAAATTAGAATTGAAAAAGTTGTTTTGATCGCTTGAACTCATTTTTTCGATCAAGAAATTAACGCGATTGAAGATTGATATATTGCATCTTACTCAACAAGCTCAAAACGGGCTGAAAAACGCGCGGTTCTAAGACAAGACATTCAAAAAATGGAACCAAGAATTATGTCAAGCTCCAATAATAGTTTGCAAGAAATCAAAAATCAATATTTTCTAGGAGAACTAATAACATCATGAAATTTTGGTAATATTTCAATAGTTTGTTTGGTCGTAGCATTGAATATTTTTTGTTACCGGGATAACATTATTCGGTTTTCAAAAACTTTACAAAAAACTTTTGGCATAGATTGTGGACAATATTTTTCAAGTTTTCCAGATTTAAGAATATTTGAAAACTCTAGAAAACTCGCTGCTTTAACTCTCCTAAAAATTTTGCTCGATAACCGCAACTTAGCCATAATTCGTTGCTTTAATTCTCCTAGGCATTGCGCATCGATAGCCGTATGAGTAAAAAATATATTACATTCGCTTAACATATAAAAAAGACAAGACATCCATTGAAAAACCGCTGTGAGCTCTAAAAAAGAATAAACTAGTTTTAAAAAGAACATATTAGTTTTTGAAAAAAAATTCTAAAAAATTTTTTTTGAACGAATACTCACTTTTGTTCATACATCTCTGTTGAGCTGAACACCAGAAACAGTTCTCGTTTCCGAACAATAGACACGAAGTACAATCAGCCTGAGATCCACACACGCCGGGACACATACCATTAGTAGGTACACTTCGACAACCGCTCGGATCAGACCTGGATAGGCAAGCCTTGTTGCCTCCAGTCCATTCGTGGCAATAGGAGCACTTTGGATCCTGATGGCACAGCTCTTCATTCTGACTCGCTTCCTGACATACTGCATCTTCTTGCTCGTCGAAAACACTCGGAGGTGCCTGGAGCAAATTACAAAAAAGGTCAAAATATTACAAAAAAGGTCAATTGAATAAAGGTGAATTCTTAAAAGATGAAAAACTTCGAAATAATTCACTCAAAAAAACTAATGTTACAAAAAAAAACTATTTTAGTTGAACATGCCAAACAAAATGGTTACGTATCCGGAGACAAATTTGCTGGCACAATGTTCCTGGTTATTTTGAAATGAATAACATCCAGCATTCGTACTGCCCTCGCATATATATATATTCTTTAAAAATTCTTGATAGTCTAAATTTGATTTTTTAAACCACCGGTCCTACTCAATGCAGAACCATCCAATTCGCCGTAGCCGGTCATATCTTGAGAGGCGGATGACAATGGGACCACTCCAACCATGACCGAAGTGGGATTCAGACAATTGACCCTCCCTTTAAGAGATGCGTGCCTCACCCACGGTGGATCATCTAATTTAGTTTCCACTTGCCTTATAGACATACAAGTCTGATCGCACAGTTCCGTCGTATCCTCCGTAAATACCCATCAAGTTGTCGTCCAGCAGCACTGCAACATGGCCCTTACGTGGAGGAGCCGCATGCATTGTAGTCGAGAGACCTAGTCACAAAAATAAAGTTTATTTTGCGTCTTATTCAAATAAACAAATGTTAAAACAAACCACGCACATTAACAAGCTGGGAAATTGGTAAATAAAATTGTATACGGTTTGAGAATTAACTAAAAGCTAAGAATGGTTATACTGTTAGTAAAGCAAGTTACTACCTCTAAAACTAGTTTGAAACCAAAATTATTTATTCAAAATTAGTTATTTATATTCATAACATTACAACTAGAATGTACACCACATCAATTTTAGAGCTTTTGAATGAAATTTTTTTTTTTTTTGAAAAATAGGATAGCATTTTTTACTTCTTTTTGTTATTTTCTGTTGCGGTAATCGATGAATTTGAAGCCGAAACGTAATTCAATTGCACCTGTCTAAATTAGGAAGTTAAAATGTTATGCCATTCAGTTAAAAATAGTTTTTTTTTAGTTGGCAGGTTAATTGGTTCACCCGACTGCTGTACCTGCACTTACCGTTCATGGACATTTGCAACTTTTCCGCAAGTTTTGCAAGTTCATAATAGTTTTCGCCTGAAAGTCAAAACATTAACAGTTGCCCGACTTTTATTTAAAGAACATATATCATCTTAACTCTGGGAAAACATTTATAACCATCTCTAATTGAAAAATGTGCACAACTGAAAATTCATGCAATGCAACAACTAGGAAAAATGCCGACGAAAAATCTTCATAGCCATGCCCGAGTAAACAAACTAAAAGTAAACAAGACCAACGAAACATGCTTTTTACTTGTTTTGCTAATCTATATTGATAAATGATCGATTTCATAGTCTAAAATAAAACATCCACGCATAGGTTCTCTGTAACTTGGAAAACTCCAATACTCATAGAAACGACCATGCACGCTTAAATTACTTGGCTAATTTATCCTCCGTACTTTACCTTGTCTGCTTTCCACAAAAGTCCGGATTAGGCTAAGCTCTAACACAACACGAAAAAGGTTAATAAGCTCCTTCCTGATTTAAACTTCTTGAGCGAAGAAAAAACTGCATTCAATCCATATTGGGTGATTGTTATGAAATTAGTTTCTGAATACATTGAGCGAATCTGTACATAGAAAACCAAGTTAGATAGGATTATCAAAAAATAATGGTTACACACGATTTCAATTAGTAGCAGCGGATTTTTTCTCAAAAAGGATCTAATTTTAAGGTAAAATAAACCTAATGCAGTTTAAAAAAATCACATGCATCCTGAATACGATTTTCAGTCCGTAAAATTTTGAACTGTACATTCTTGTTAATTTTGATATACAAACGTATTTCTAAATCTTCCTCGTGTTTTTATGTTAAGTTTTGAAGATGTCAAGTTTTTTATGTCACGAAGAGCCAAAGCTGCGTACATGACTAAAAACTGATCACAAAATATTTGGATTATTTTTGTACATCTGAAAAAAAAAATGTTGGAAATTAATATTTCCTTTGATTTCATTGTTATTTTGGAGCTCACATTCATCTAATTTGATTTTTAGTATCAATAAGTAAAGTTTTTGTTCCACAGGTAAAACTTAAAATTAAACTCCACTGTAGAAACAAGAAGTGGTTCACGTTTTTTGGCGCCATTTCCACGTTCGTATTGGGAGAGCGCTATTTACGTAACCTTCAGCAAATGAAATTCAATTGAACTGAAAAAGCGCATATATAACTAAGTGCATTCATAAATGCATTAATTTGTATGAATATGTCTTTTCAACACCAATAAATAATGTTTCTTAATCACTTTACCTCCATTTCCGATCAAGACGCGTTCTTTGTCAATCCACATATGACAATCTAAATGGAACAGAAAAGTCTCGTTCATTACACAGCTCTTCTCAGCCGAATCGCCCTTCATCGAGCCCCCGAACACCACCATGTAATTGCCCATTATCACTGCACTATGATGTGCCAGCTCATCCGGCTTCGCTCCTCTGTCTCTTTCCACAGTCTCCCACATCGTTAGATAGTTCATGTCAGTACTGTAGGCTAGCAGATCGTTCGTCTTTTTGGAAAAGCTCGGAGAAAAGGGTGCGTAACCTCCAAAAACGAGCAAAACTTTTCTCTTCTTGTCGTAGACGGTCGTATGACCGACTCGGCGCAATAGTAAGCCATGGTAGCCTTCTGGAGTCCTAGCAGACCACGTCATTTTGACGGTGTCCAGGACGTAAATAAAGTGATTGTACGAATCATTTGCAAGTCGTCCCCCGATTACAAATATTTCGTGACCGACCAGTGTTGATGTGTGATCAGCTATTCCTTGTTTGAATGGCCAGTTGTAATGAATCCAATTTCGGCTTTCTAAAATTTTTAAAGAAATTTGAATCATGAATAACCCCAGGACGAAAGATGTCCGGATTCAAAAAACTCAAATCACAAACGTCTATATAGACCAAATAACTTCATCAATGGGAAGTTTCATTTCAATTCCAAACAATTCTTTTAGCAAATTTAAAAGAGTTGAAGAGAACATCCGCACCAGTTGCGATACAAAAAAAAATATAACAACTCAAGCTAACGGACAGAAATGAGACAGAAACCACTGAGTCGAATAAAAAACTTTTTACAAAAATGTCGATAAATTCACCTACATCATGTTATATTTGTGGAAATCATGTTCTCTATTCATGGGCTATTTGAGGAAAAGTTGTCCAGAAACACAGTTTCCTGCGTTAGCTATGCATTCAGTAAAATTACAGAGTGGCAGCCTGGCCGACAAAACTTGAGTAGACGCGCTTTAAGCCGAAAACAAAATTGATGTCGAAAAATCCGAGCCTTTAACTTTGAAACTCGAAGCTTATATGCATCCCATCCTGAAAACCACAACAGCTTGAACACAGCCAATAGACATTGAAACCGTGTCAATAATTCAAGAAAACCAAACTACGATCAACTTAATTTGAAAAAATATAACTTTCGACTTTCAAGGATGAACAGAAAAAAACTGACTTGTTTTTGAAGAAATCTCAATTTTCGAATTTCAAAGACAAAAATAGATGCCCTTAAAGCTCTTTCAATTTCTAGAGCAATTTATGATTCGCGCATTTTTGATAAAATTCAAAAAAAAAATGATAATTGAATCAAAAAGTGATTTTCAATTCGCTGGGAATTCAGAAAAATAAAATCCATTGTCGAAACTAGAAGTCGATCACGACCTTTACACTTTTGCTCTTCAATGGTGAACTTAAAAAGAAATCAAAAGTCAAAGCGCTTTAAAATCAAACTTTATCGTGAACAAATCATAAGACTTTTTCTTGAAAATGTTCCGACCACATTCAGTAGCACAATGTTCGGACCACATTCGTATAAACGACATTTTTTAAATCTTTATATTAGCGTCGTTTCTTCTGCGCGGTGTGATTATAGAACTAAAAAAACGCGAAAAAGTTAGAGAACTAGGCATAAAACACTACAATTGTTTTCAAATAAATAATCGAAAAACTGAAGAAAAAAATCCATATTTGTATGAAAATTTTTATGGCCCAGAATGCGCTTTATGAAGCTTCCAAAACCGATTTTCTTTATTTTTGATTTAGCCCTAATGGCCAACATATGTTACTCGATCACTGTACTCGCTCGAAATTAGATTGAAACTCATCCAACCGGTTTTTCGTCCAACCGGGACAGAATTTTAAACCGGTTTTTCTCAACACCGCAAAAAATTTTAAGAATTTCTGGAAATTAAAAAGGGTTGAATATGATACATCAACCGACCCATTCCGATAATAAGTTCTCGTATTTCCGTGAAAAACAAAGAAAAAACTAAAACAACCGAATATCGAATTTGAACAGGAACAAATTTAGTACTTTTTCCTCGAAGGGTCTAGCTTTTTATTAATACTGAACTCTGCGTCAGCTTGGGTTAGTGCGCTTCTCAAAACACTATCCAGAAAACGACAAAAAAAATTGATTTATAAAGTGAAATAAGAAAAAAGTAACCGTAATTAAAATCAAATGCAAAGAAAGATCAAAAACTTAAAAACCTTCAAAAATTGTTTTTGTCAAAAAAATTATACAAATTGCAAAAAAAGCCCATGAGATCCAGAAAACAATGTTCTGCGCCATAAAAAACTTAACAAGAAGCTTCTGAAATGCTAAAGAGAAGCTGAATTTCCAAAAAGTCTTTTTTGCGGGAACTGAGCCGGCAAAAATAAGCTGAGCAACAAAAATATAAATTAGCAAAAAATTTTCAGTTTCCAGAATTTTCAAGTCCCGAATGGAATCGAACTGCTGAACTTTGTCGTCCATCATGGGTGTTAAATCAACTTAGAAGCAAGCTGAATCTTCAAAAAAATTGGGCTACGGGAACTAAGCCGACAAAATAAACAGACGGACAATAGTCCGAAAAAGCTCAATAACTCAATTTTGCAAAAAAAAAACAGGTCCCGGCCATATTCGAACCAGAGGCATTTGCTATCTCAAATAGATGTGATACTTCTACCCTAGATGCGCAGGAACGGTTGATTGAATTTGAATTTATATTTAAAAAAATGAAGCATATGAGGGAGTCTAGGCTCCAGGAGATGAGTCCTGCAAACAAAGTTGTTTAGGGGAAAAAGTCTAGAACCCGATTACAATACCCTTAGCTATCGCAAGGGTAAAACATTCGTAAGGATGCCACCGAGAGCGGCACCAATATAGGCGGCTTAGGCTGGAAAAAATAAAAGTCGTTCCATTACACTACGCTCGTTAGTATAAAAGTCTAAGAAGTACAGCAATAACTTATCCGAAAAATAAAGCAAACATTTCCGGAAAAAAAACCTAATCGACTAGCTAAAAAGATAACTTACGCACAATTTTCTGTTCATTTCAAAACCCAGTTTGCACTTTTGCTTCTATTTCAGCCTCAATTTGAGTTAAAAAATTTCCTCGCATGCTCAAAAACCTAAGTTTAACTAATGAAACAATTCTCTATCCTCGTTAACTCCCAGTTCGCATTTTTGCTTCCATACGAAGCTAAATATGAGTATTGAATTCTTGTAAACGCTCAAAACACCTTGCTTGACAATTTTGACACAGGCGAAGCCATTAACAACCATACAACACAAACATTAACAAAAACAAAAAGCCGGAAAAAATGAAATATTTTAACAAAAAACTAGATCATACAAACTTTCATAAGTCTCGATAGAAGTTCATTCCAGGCAAACCTGCCACACACTTGAATTTTGAAACAGCAACAACGCAACAAAATTTACGAAAAGAAACAAAGCCGACAATCTTTGAGAAGACGCAAGTTGAGACGAAAAAAATATGATTTTATGAAAAATGTCCCACCTTAAACAATAATGGAGAACACTTGTACTTGTAATATTTACAATGAAAGTTGTTTACAGTACAAGAAAAATCAGTGATGTGGCAACTAAGCCGACAATCTTTCAGCGGACACCAACTGAGCCGAAAAAAAATTTATCAAATTTTTT